>NC_088417.1:87767037-88067037 GCF_034236695.1 Oncorhynchus nerka
GTGATGGTTGCTGATAATGGGCCTCTGTACGCCTATGTAGATATTCCATAGAAAATCACCTGTTTCCAGCTACAATTGTCATTTACAAGATTAGCAATGTCTACACTGTACTTCGGATCAATTTGATGTTATTTTAATGGACAAAAAATGTGCTTTTCTTTCAAAAACAAGGGCATTTCTAAGTGACCCCAAACGTTTGAATGGTAGTGTATGTATTAATTTGTGTATGTCCATTACCCATTTTGTAATGTTATGAATTTACAAAACATACAATATGTTACGAAATTGGAAAAACATACAATGTGTTACGATTTGCAAAACCTTAGGGGTTAGGGTTATGTTTAGGAGTTGGTTATTAGCTAAAATGCTAAAGGTGTCCGTGATGAGATTCGATCTTGAAACCTTTGGGTTGCTATACATTTGCCTTATACAAATTCTAGCTTGGTGACTAACGTTAGCTAGGCTAGGGGATACGGTTAAGGGTTAGGGTTAGGGTTAGGGTTAGGGTTAAGGTTAAAGTTAAGTTTTGGAGTTAGGTTAAACGGTTTGGGTTAGGGGAAGGGTTAGTTAAAAGGGTTAAGGTTCATTTGAGTGTCCTGGATTTACATTTACTATGTTACGTCTCGTCTATGAGACCAGGCTGAAATATGTTATCCCACCCAGGCGTTCACATTCGCAACCACAGTACATTGGTGATTACACCGTTCATGATGACAGACTTTTTCCTCCATAGACCACATGCATGTCTTCTCTCCAGGAGTTTTCCCCCCTCCTCTGATCTACCATGTTGGTATGATACCGACGGTGGAAAAATCCGTAAACAGCTTAGAAATGTGGGAAGTAGATTAATTAAAGTGCTGATGAGAATCATAAAGGGTTTACACTAAGAGCCTGTGCCGCAACTAAACCCAAAGCCTGCACCCGCATGACCTCATCATCAGCACTGATCGCTATTGCCGCCCATTGCAATGAGGAAATTATATAGAAATTATGTGTAGCCCCCCCCCGAATTTTTTTTATACAAATAAATAAATAATGTGCGTATTAATTTCTCATTTGTAGTTTTGAAATTTTGGTTGGGAATATGAGAAAAGTTTTGACTTGTTGTTGACGTGATGGATTTCATCATTTGGATTTAATCTCTCTCTCTCTCTCATCTGGCATCTCCTCACACCCTCCCTGCTTCTCCTCTCCTCCTCATTTTTACCAAATGTACATTTCATTCTGTCCGCCCAAAGTATTTACAGCCTCACCATGCTGGGGTTGGCCTATAAATAGATGGGCGGTGGAACAGGAAAGCTCAAACAAAACAAACGTCCATCTGTAATATGAATAACACAACACATGCTGGATTATAACAGGGCTGCATGCTGTTGGTTTTTCTATCATCATCCGAGGAGTGACAGCTACCAACAATAACCCTCGATTTGATTCCAGAATGAGAAAGGAAATGTTGTCGTGCCAAGCTATGATCACATTGTATACTCTGGGGCTGATTCATTTTCACATTGGACAAATCTTTGCACAAACAATAACCTCTGGAAGCAGAGCTAAGAGCATTTATGTGTGACATTTACTTTCTTGTCCTTTGTGTTTCTGTGCTTCGAGGCATTCCTTTATTCTTATCCTTACCTTATCTTTTCTATAATTCCACTAACCATTCTTCAGTTTTCTTAATTTTTTCCTCCTCTATCTTTAAAGTAACCAATTAAATAACATTTTTGTTCTCGGAATTCTGTTAGGCTTATATAATTACAGTAGCGGTGAGAGGGTAACATCATTGGGGAAGCCAAGCCTGGAAAAAATAGCCATATGACAACCTACAGTATGTGTTGTGATAATTGCCTTGTTTGCTCTATAACCTGTTAGTTCATATGCCTTGCCACCGTGATATATAGGTCTAAAGGCCGAGACAATATGAAGACAGTGGCAGAATAAATTCAACCACACCTGTGCTTTTTCACAGAACCGGAGAGCAACATCTGCCCGGTGAAGTCAAAGCATATTGCATGTAACAAACAGTTAGATAACCTACAGTATGGTCAAGCAAGTTAATGTTTCCGACATTTTTGGACCACCTAACAACTATTGATTTAGAACCACAGAGAATTCGCAAAGAATACAAGAGCTGCCTCCACTATTCCAGCACCATTTCAACATCATCAAATGACCTACAAATGACCTACCATTATGTATGGTCCTGAGTCTAATACAGTGACAACTAAAATACCCCAAAACGATTTAGTCAAATCAACGTAAGCTAAAAATGATGTGGCTGTCCATGGTACTGATTTCTCTGTCGGTGTCTGTTTGTGTGTGTATATATGTGTGTGCCTGTGTGTGTGCACATAGAGAAATGCCAATGCCATCCTCCTCTCTTTCATGCTGCCGAAACGGTCTATGACTCGGTCATACAGTTCACGCTTTTAGTTTTTTTGTCCTAGTTACCTGGTTAAAATTCTTGCTCGCTAGCCTAACTTCCTTTCATTGGCAACGATGAGCCAGCTAGTTAACATTACTACATCTAGCTACATATTGAACTTCCATCATCTCAGGCAAGGGGCACAATGTATGAATTTATGGTTGGATCAGAGTCACTGTTATAATCATTGGCCAGTACGAAGAATTAAGTAACACCACAATCCAAAACCCTATCTCCATCTATTGCAGGAATGACCAATTTTAGCTAGCTAGCTAGCCACCAGAGGACAACACAATGAGATGCAACAATTCAAGTTTTTGATGTGATGTGATTGATGTGAAGAAAAATCCAAACTGACTTCCCTTGACATTTTTTTGGGGGGGTGAACCAGAGCCATTCACATTTGAGCTCGCTCAGTTTAGTTCAACACTGATTGGCTTTTATTTGATACTTTTTGGAACAAAGCAGGCCAAATGCTCATTGGTTTCCCTTGCATTCAATGCCATAGGCGGCAACAAAGTAATAGTATTTTCCAGACATCATCAGATAGATGGGCTACACATACAGGAACAGAGGGCCGCTGTTCTGCTCGCTCGGATGCTTTCTCTGGTGAGATATAATCAGCATCTTGTGAAATGACTGAAAATTATGACGAAAGATCAATTATTTTCTTGGTCCATTTTTGGGGGAAGCATGGCTTATATACGCGACTGTATAATTATAATATTGTCCCCAAGCAAGCATTATGTATGGTCCTGAGTTTTCATGGTCATCGCCCTTTATTTTTAATTTGTCAGGTCATATTCAGAGCACTAATTGGGAACAAAAAGGTAATTGCCGATGATCTGTGTTGGCTCAGTGGGACTCACTCACCCATCTCTCTCAGCCTCCTTCTTCTCCAGGTCCTGAATAACGTCCAGCAGTACCTTGATGGTATTCTGACTGGTCTCCAAGACCCCTTCCAGGCTGTGCAGCTGGGTCTGCAGGCTGCGGATGTCGTGCAGGGGCCCGTTGGGGCCCATCAGTTTCTCTGCCACCCAGGTGGGATCCAGTTTACTCCTGGCCCCTGACACCAGCCCCCCCAAGATTTCCTGCACCTGCCTCAGTGTGTCTGCCTGGATGGAGGTCAGGGGCCCGACCGAGGAGCCCCCTCCAGAGCCAGAGCAGCTCCCGGAGGGGTACTGGCCGGGGGGGAAAGCGTGCTGGCTGTTGGGGGTGTTGGGCCCAGAGCAGAGTATCTTATGGAGGGCACCAATCTGAGCCCCCAGCTGAGCCTGAGCCTGGCCCAGGCAGGTGGGTCTGGGGACGGCCTTGGTTGGCGAGGAACCCTGGTCCCCCTGCTTCCCCTTCAGAGGGACCTCCGGGGGTGTTTGAGCTCTGTGTTTCAGAGAACAGGCTCGGGGACAGTGCGCAGGTGACCCTGATCTCCCAGACTTCTCCTTCTCACTCGCTCGCCTGAGTAGGGGCGCCCGGTGGCCTAGGCCTGAGGTGCAGCTCACCCCCTCTTTGCGTGGGGTGTATGGGGGAGGTGGCGGGGGTGGCGGTGGAAGTATCCTTCTCTCCCCTCTACACTCCCACTCTATCACCCTCCTGTCCTGAGTGCTGCAGTCTTGGGCCTGAGGTGGGGGGGTGTAGGGGGGCGCAGGCCGAAATGTGGAAGCATAGAGGGGCACAGTTTTTGTGGGTGTGGCGCAAGATGGACCCGTTGGAAGTGTATGGTAGGATTTTACCATTGGAGGTGGGGAGTTGCAGCTTTTTACGATGGGAGAGGGAGATGAGCAGTATTTTATCGTTTGGATTTGAATGTGGGCAGAGTAGGAAGGAACTACTGGAGGTTGGGAGAAGCAGGGTGGTATGGTCTGACATGGGGGGTTCCCAGGTGGTATGGTCTGACATGGAGGGTTCCCAGGGAGTATGGTCTGACATGGTGGGTTCACAGGGGGTATGGTCTGACATGGGCGGTTCCCAGGTGGTATAGTCTGACATGGAGGGTTCCCAGGGGTATGGTCTGACATGGGAGGTTCCAAGGGGGTATGGTCTGACATGGGGGGTTCCCAGGGGGTATGGTCTGACATGGGGGTTCCCAGGGGTATGGTCTGACATGGAGCGTTCCCAGGGGGTATGGTCTGACATGGAGCGTTCCCAGGGGATATGGTCTGACATGGGGGTTCCCAGGTGGTATGGTCTGACATGGGGGGTTCCCAGGGGGTATGGTCTGACATGGGGGTTCCCAGGGGGTATGGTCTGACATGGGGGTTCCCAGGGGATATGGTCTGACATGGAGCGTTCCCAGGGGATATGGTCTGACATGGGGGTTCCCAGGTGGTATGGTCTGACATGGGGGTTCCCAGGGGGTATGGTCTGACATGGGGGTTCCCAGGTGGTATGGTCTGACATGGGGGTTCCCAGGGGATATGGTCTGACATGGGGGTTCCCAGGTGGTATGGTCTGAATTAAGGAGATGTAGGGAGGGACGGTTTGGGTTGTTGGGTGGCACAATGTCACCGTTGGAGGTGGAGAGGTGCAGTAGATTACTGCTTTATTTAAGGAGGAGCAGGGTGGGGCAGTTTGTGTTAGGATGGTGCAGGGGCTATAGTTGGAGTGGTGTGGCAAGTTGGGGCTGAGTAGGGGGCTATCGTCGGGGTGGTGGAGAAAGTTGGAGCTGAGTAGGGGCTATCGTCGGAGTTGGATTCGGGGAGGTGGAGAAAGTTGGAGCTGAGTAGGGGCTATCGTCGGAGTTGGAGTCGGGGTGGCAGAGAATGTTGGAGCTGAGTAGGGGGCTACCGTTGGAGTTGGAGTCGGGGTGGCAGAGAATGTTGGAGCTGAGTAGGGGGCTATCGTTGGAGTTGGAGTCGAGGTGGTGGAGAAAGATGGGGCTGAGTAGGGGGCTATCGTTGGAGTTGGAGTCGAGGTGGTGGAGAAAGATGGTGCTGAGTAGGGGGCTATCGTTGGAGTTGGAGTGGGGCAAAATTGGGCAGTGTAGGGGGCTAGAACATGAGTTTGTTTTGGGTCGAGGCAATTTGGGGCTGTGTCCGGATCTATCATTGGAGTTGGTGATTGGGTGGGCCAATTTGGAATTGAGGCTTTGGTTGTAGTTGTGGTGGTGCATGTTGGTTTGATTTGAATCAGAGAGGTACAGGGTGGAACAGGTTCAGTTTGTGTAGTGTGATGTGGAGTGGTTTGAGCTTTAGATGGAAGCACAGTCGGAGGAAGCACACATTTTCTGGGGGGAGATGTACAGGTGGACTCATTCTGGGAGACGCAAGGCAGAACCACCAGAGGGGGAATTTCACAACGTGGATGGGTGGAGGTTAGCACAGTTTTAGGTAAGGAGGCATAGTGAAGCACAGTCTGAGTTTGGGAGGTGGAGGGCACAGTAGGAGGTGAGGAGATAGAGGGTCTCAAAGTCGAGGGAGGTGGGAAGGTGGAGGGACAGTCAGTTTGTGTTTGGGTGGTGCAGGCCTGCACAGACAAGGGAGGTGGGTAGGTGGAGGGTCCCACAGCAGAGGGAGATGGGGATGTGGAGGATCCCACAGTCGAGGGAGGTGGGAAGGTGGAGGGTCCCACAGCAGAGGGAGATGGGGATGTGGAGGATCCCACAGTCGAGGGAGGTGGGAAGGTGGAGGGACAGTCAGTTTGTGTTTGGGTGGTGCAGGCCTGCACAGACAAGGGAGGTGGGTAGGTGGAGGGTCCCACAGCAGAGGGAGATGGGGATGTGGAGGATCCCACAGACGAGGGAGGTGGGAAGGTGGAGGGACAGTCAGTTTGTGTTTGGGTGGTGCAGGCCTGCACAGACAAGGGAGGTGGGTAGGTGGAGGGTCCCACAGTTGAGGGAGATTGGGAGGTGGAGGGTTCCACAGTCGAGGGAGGTGGGGAGGTGGAGGGTCCCACAGTCGAGGGAGGTAGGGAGGTGGAGGGTCCCACAGTCGAGAGAGATGGGCAGGTGGAGGGACTGTCAGCTTTTGTTTGCGTGGTGCAGGCCTGCACAGTCGAGTGAGGTGGGGAGGTGGAGGGTCCCACAGTCGAGGGAAGTGGGGAGGTGGAGGGTCCCACAGCAGAGGGAGATGGGGATGTGGAGGATCCCACAGTCGAGGGAGGTGGGAAGGTGGAGGGACAGTCAGTTTGTGTTTGGGTGGTGCAGGCCTGCACAGACAAGGGAGGTGGGTAGGTGGAGGGTCCCACAGTTGAGGGAGATGGGGAGGTGGAGGGTTCCACAGTTGAGGGATTTGTAAGTCGCTCTGGATAAGAGCGTCTGCTAAATGACTTAAATGTAAATGTAAATGAGGGAGGTGGGGAGGTGGAGGGTCCCACAGTCGAGGGAAGTGGGGAGGTGGAGGGTCCCACAGTCGAGGGAGGTGGGGAGGTGGATGGTCCCACAGTCGAGGGAGGTGGGCAGGTGCAGGGCTGCACTGTCAAGGGAGGTGGGGTGTTAGGAGGAGAGACACAGGGACTCTCCGTCTGTGTTGGAGTGGTACAGTAGGACACCTCCCTTCCTGGGTCACTGATTGCATTGTTTATGCGCCTTCTCCTCCTCACTTGGGGCGGAGTTGCACTCCCCTGGCATTTAGGAGGGGAAAAACAAGAAGAGTTATGCCAGGAAGAGTCCATGTGATTCCCAACAGCAAGGGAGCTAGTGTTAGCCTCACTAGTCCTGAGGCACTGGGTTTGGTTCACCAATCCCTGCTTAGCCTTAAACCCAGGGCCGTTTCCATCTCTGGATGCAGGCTCTGAAAGGTAGTTGTGGGTAGTGTAGTACTCATTATGTTCGTTGTCCTGTTTGTCGTCCCCATCCACCCCCACCGAGTCCCCCACGCTGCGGACATTTGAGAGCACGGAGGGCTTGGGCTTCTGGAGACGGGGGGAGGTCTGGATGGCCATGCTAGTGCACTGCCTCCGGGAGAGGGGCAGCGTGAGTGAGCACGGCAGTGGGGGTGATGGTGGTGGTGCCCAGCAGCGGCGCGTGGGCCCTGGGGTTAGCGGGTGAGGGGGCGCCCGAGCCAAAAATGCCGCCACCACCTCAATGGTGTCTGCCATGTCCCCTCGGACTGCCCCCACCACCGAGGCCTCCGTAAGCCATCCTTGGGGGGCCATGGGGCTTGTGGGGCTGTTCTTCCGGAAGGGGTGGGGGCTGTCACACTCAGCGGCAGTCTTCTGGTAGCTCTTGGCTCCAGTGGTCCCGCTGCCTAGTCCATCCTCCAGGTCTTTGAAGCGGACCTGCTGGGTGCGGTTGCGGCGACGCTTTAAGCGGCTCTCGATATCCGGCGAGTCGCGGTTCAGCAGCACTGAGCGCACTGTCATGGTGCCAGGCAGCTTGTCGGTGGTCTTGCTGTTGGTGTGTTGGCCAGTGACCAATTAGTCTCTTTGATTCTCACTCACTCAAGTCTCTTTGCTCACCATGTCTCCTGTGGTGTCTTGTTCTTTCCCCCGACATCCACAGTCTCTGCAGGCCGTTTGATGTGATGAAATCCTCTTTCAGAGAGTAATTATATTTGCAATTTGTCTGTTGACTATTATTTATTCTCTATGACAATGGATTATCGGTATTATCGGATTTGTTGAGCTGGAGTGCCATCAACAAGCAGATCTGGGGAGACAGCTGTAGCTTGTTGGTTTGAGTGATCATGGAGATGATTGGAAATAACTGTCACACTGCAGTGCTGTTTGTCCTGTCATCCCCCTTCTGCAGCACTCCAATGGACTAGTCCTTCCTCAGGTGTGTGTGTGTTGCTCTGGATATCTGACTTCCTGAGAGATGTAACCAAAGCCAGGTGGTCTGTACTTTGCTCAAACTACAGATAGAGAGAACTGTATCCTGGACTTCATAAAATAAGTCTTCAGGGTGAACCGGATTCTCTTAGTCCACAGAACTTCATTTATTTATGGTAATAGTCCACATAGAGTCCTGATTTCCTTATAGATCTGTTCTATATAGCCACATTAAATGTATAATTGATATCAGCACGTTAAACATGGGAGCAAGTGCCAACTTTAAAGCATGGCTCAGATCTCCCTCATACAAAATCTTCTTCTAAAAGAGGACATTTCACATGAAATAAGTGTGAAGACCCAGAAAAGAGCGGTGAGTGTGAGAACGGGGCACACAGTTCTGTTGCATGACTCCTGGATACTGTACAGTCAGCTCCAACTTAGTCTTAATAATATCCCAGAAGATCGTGACGGGGGCACGGTACCTACCGACAAATAGGC
The DNA here is from genome assembly GCF_034236695.1 of Oncorhynchus nerka. Lineage (NCBI taxonomy): Eukaryota > Metazoa > Chordata > Actinopteri > Salmoniformes > Salmonidae > Oncorhynchus > Oncorhynchus nerka. Next base: position 87,775,667 of record NC_088417.1, read on the forward strand.
ATGACTCCCCTGAATACACTTTGTCCATCCTTCCCATCAATGAATCTGCAGGCTTGCCTTTCCAACCCACTATTGTCCCATGGGGCTGGAGGGAGATTGGATTGCTAAGGAGTGGGATGACGTTGTGTGACTCCCCATGATGTTCTATATTCCTCTTTTGCTTTCTCACGTTTTCTCTCTCTCTTTCTCTCTCTTTTTTTCTCTTCCGATACCTCTTTTCAGTGACTCATCTTCCACTCATTTTGCTGGATAACAGGATAGCCCAGGTTCCTGACGTGACCAGAGAGAGAGAGAGACAGACAAGAGATAAGACAAGAGATGAGACAAGATAAGTAATCAGCGCCCCCTCCACCCCCAGGCATTTACCTTATCTAGAGAGAGAGAGAGAGAGCAATAGAGAGAGAGAGAGTGAGAGAGAAAGAGAGAGAGAGAGAGAGAGAGAGAGAGAGAGAGAGCAGATGAGCTCCTGCATTTTTCAGGATGTTTTTACAAAAATATAGATTTAGAGTTAGATAAACGTGGATTTTTCCACAAGGACATATACAGGATAATACCCTCCACAACATAACATTCACTCCAAAACAAAACTCCAAACCTACAACCTGATTTTGGACGACATTTCCTGGAAGGATTCCTACTACCAAAGATTCTTATTTCCAAGCTTCACAGCAAATGCTCTGGCAAGCAAACAACAGTAACCTAAAAACACCATCCAACCAGGAACTGAGTGAGTAATGTTTAGTCTGTAGCTACTTTTACAGCCATGAAGAAAAATACATTACAGTGTTATATTTTGCTTTATAAGGACTGAATGCTAAGTTAAGGCTACCAAGCATGGTAGGACAGAACATATCTGACTGCAACTTCAATTAGCACTGAGGTGTGAAGTGAGAGTTGTCAAAGCCCTTGAGCCCAACAGTGGCAGGAGAGTTTCACAGCCTACCCCACCAAAATGCAGAGGTCGTTGAAGCCCCCTCCCTCTGTTCAGAGGTCATTACAATACAGTACCGTTTGGATGTAAAAAAAAATGATAAGGCACGAAAAGAGTACAAAAAGAAGCTCCTTATGGAAAACCAAGAGACACTTTTTGCTGACTATTATTAAAATGGGAACATAAGCAACTTCATCTTCCACACAGACCATCCCCTGTGCAGTGATATATTAACACACTACCCCTTTGCAAGCCACCCCACCACCTTTTCCTCCTAACAAGACCATGGTCATTATGGCCAAACAGTTCTATTTTTTAAAGCTTGGTCGCAAATGGGTCTTCCAAATGGACAATGACCCCAAGTATACTTCCAAAGTTGTGGCAAAATGGCTTAAGGACAACAGAGTCAAGGTATTGGAGTGACCATCACAAAGCCCTGACCTCAATCCCATAGAAAATGTGTGGGCAGAACTGAAAAAGTATGTGCGAGCATGGAGGCCTACAAACCTTTAATCAGCTACACCAGCTCTGTCGGGAGGAATGGGCCAAAATTCTCCCAACTTACTGTGGGAAGCTTGTGGAAGGATATCCAAAACGTTTGACCCAAGTTAAACAATTTAAAGGCAATGCTACCAAATACTAATTGAGTGTGTGTAAACTTCTGACCCACTGGGAATATGATGAAATAAATAAAAGCTGAAATAAATCATTCTCTCTACTATTATTCTGACATTTCACATTCTTAAAATATAGTGGTGATCCTAACTGACCAAAGGCAGAGACCTTTTACTAGGAATACATGTCAGGAATTGTGAAAAACTGAGTTTAAATGTATTTGGCTAAGGTGTATGTCAACTTCCAACTTCAACTGTACATAAATATCAAGTGTGCGTTTAAAATTGGCAATTGTCTTTCCACATGGCCGTGGGGTGAGACAGGGATGCAGCTTAAGATCCACCCTTTTCAACATATATATCAATGAATTGGCGAGGGTACTAGAACAGTCTGCAGCACCCGGCCTCACCCTACTAGAATCTGAAGTCAAATGTCTACTGTTTGCTGAGGATCTGATGCTTCTGTCCACCAACCAAGGAGGGCCTACAGCAGCAGCTAGATCGTCTGCACAGACCAGGGCCCTGACAGTAAATCTCAGTAAGACAAAAATATGTGTTCCAAAAAAGGTCCAGTTGCCAGGACCACAAATTCCATCTAGTCACCTAAAATGAAGCGAATCCCAAACCTTCCATAACGAAGCCATCACCTACAGAGAGATGAACCTGGAGAAGAGTCCCCTAAGCAAGTTGGTCCTGGGGCTCTGTTCACAAACACACCCTACAGAGAGATGAACCTGGAGAAGAGTCCCCTAAGCAAGCTGGTCCTGGGGCTCTGTTCACAAACACAAACAGATCCAACAGAGCCCAAGGACAGCACCACAATTAGACCCAACCAAGTCATGTGAAAACCAAAACATAATTACTTGACACATTTGAAAGAATTTACAAAAAAGCAGAGCAAACTAGAATACTATTTGGCCCTAAACAGAGAGACAGTGGCAGAATACCTGAGCACTGTGACTGACCCAAACTTAAGGAAATCTTTGACTATGTACAGACTCAATAAGCATAGCCTTGCTTTTGAGAAAGGCCGAAGTAGGCAGACATGGCTCTTTAAAAAATATATATATTTCATTTAACCAGGTTGGCCAGTTGAGAACAAGTTCTCATTTACAACTGTGACCTGGACAAGATAAAGCAAAGCAGTGCGACAAAAACAACAACACAAAGTTACACATGGGATAAACAAACATACAGTCAATAACACAATAGAAAAATCTGTATACAGTGTGTGCAGATGAAGTAAGGAGGTAAGGCAATAAATGGGTCATAATGGTGAAGTAATTACAATTTAGCAATTAACACTGGAGTGATATATGTGCAGATGAGGATGTACAAGTAGAAATACTGGTGTGCAAAAGAGCAGAAAAAAATCAAAAAACAAATATGGGATAAGGTAGGTAGTTGGTTGGATGGGCTATTTACAGATGGGCTTCTCTCAAGAGAAGACAGGCTATGTGCAAACTGCCTACAAAATGAGGTGGCAACTGAGCGGCTCTTCCTAACCTCCTACCAAATGTATGACCATATTAGAGACATTTACCTCAGATTACACAGATCCACAAAGAATTAGAAAACAAACCCATTTTTGATAAACTCCCATATCTATTGGGTGAAATACCACAGTGTGCCATCACAGCAGCAAGATTTGTGACCTGTTGCCACAAGAAAAGGGCAACCAGTGAAGAACAAACACCATTGTAAATGCAACCCATGTTTATGTTTATTTATTTTCCCTTTTGTACTTTAACTATTTGCACATAATATGACATTTTAAATGTCTTTATTCTATTGGAACTTTCGTGAGTGTCAGGTTCACTGTTAATTTGTATTTTTATTTATCTTTTGTTTATTATCTACTTCACTTACTTTGGCAATGTTAACGTATGTTTCCCATGCCAATAACGCCCTTATAATGACTTGAAATAGAATTGAGAGATAGAAAGACAGAGAGAGAAAAGAGAAAGAGAGGGCATTAGTGTTCATATTGTGGTCCTCTCATTTATTTCCATTGGATAATGAGATTACCTCATAATAATGAAGTTTGTAATGAGGTAGCCAGGTTTTTTTTTAATTATAAGAGAAGGGTCAACAGAGAGACACACAAAGCGTGAGAAGGGGAGATTAAGTTTGTTTAAGAGAAGTAATGAAAAGGAGAGAAAGACAGAATGAGGAAGCATTGACAAAGAGCGAGGGAGAGAGAGAGAGAGAGAGAGAGAGTGTGTGTGTGTGTGTGTGTGTGTGTGTGTGTTGTGTGTGTGTGTGTTTGTGTTTGTGAGAGAGAGAAAAAGAGAAACAGAACTAGACAAAGAGAGAGAATACCAAAAACAAGACATATACATATCCTTTCGGTGATTGACATTTTTGTGATTGTCCAGCCGTGACAAGATGCTTTGTGACAAGAGGCAAGCCTGGCTCAGACCATCTGAGTTTCCTGAGGTCTGACGGTCTCTCTGTAGAGCCAGAGACCGTTAGTGTTGCCTCACAAGTTAGCGGTTATTTAGGGAATAGGGACCCCATGGGGGTTAATTACATTCACTTTTTTTCATATCTTGTTTCTTTTTTTTAAAGAGGAACATCTTTGTCAATTCCACACCCCCGCCGTCAACCTTTTAAAAACATGATTTTTAGGATAGATTATGATTACAGTCACGCTTGAACGGCCCAAGAAGGGGATGAGGAAGGAACCGTGGGCTCCTGCACTTATTTGTATTAGTTAGTGGGTGAGGAACACAGAATTTCATCCTTGTTTTACTTTCTTGTTATCGCTGCGGTGTGTGTTTGTGTACCGATGATCTGCTTAAATGTGACTCACTGAGGAGCGTGTATCAGACTTGCTAATGATGATACATCAACGTCGCTACATTGAAACACACTTCAGTGGAGACACAGTCATTCACTTGAATAAGAATGATTTTGTTGTTATAGTTAATGTGTTGGATATGAATGGACTTTATAAATAATGAATGATTATCACGGCCTTGAAACACTGTAGTGGGAGGACAGACAACCGCTTGAATTAGAAAGATGTTTTGTCGTTTTAGTTATCGTGGTGTAGCTCAGATGGAGCTTGTAATGCCAAGATATTGGATTTCATTCCTGGGACCACCCATATGTATAAAATGCATGCACACATGACTGTAAGTCATTTTGGATAAAAGTGTCTGCTAAATGGCATGTATTATTGTTATATATTATCGTACTAGATGTGGACGGGTCTTTATGACTTATATGCTTTCATTGCAGCATTGAGAACATACAGTAACTGTAACGATTCTCCTCCTCTTCTGAGGAGGAGTATGAAATATCGGACCAATGCGCAGCATGGTAAGTGTCTATGTTGTTTATTAAAACCGGAACACTGAAGCAAAACAAAAATAGAACAAAACGCAACAGTTCTGTCAGGTACTCACACACAACACTAAACAGAAAATAATCACCCACACCACACAGGTGGGGAAAGGCTACCTAAGTATGATTCTCAATCAGAGACAACGAACAACACCTGCCTCTGATTGAGAACCATACCAGGCCAAACACAAAACCACAACATAGAAAAAAGAACATAGACTACCCACCCAACTCACGCCCTGACCATACTAAAACAAAAACATAACAAAAAGAACTAAGTTCAGAACGTGACAGTAAAACCTGAACCTATAGGGGAGGGTCTGGGTGGGCGTCTGTCCGCGGTGGCGGCTCTGACCCGTAACTCACTGGTATATATAATACAGCTGTATTTTTCAGTGGTGTAAAGTACTTAACTAAAAATACTTTAAAGTACTACTTAAGTAGTTTTTTGGGGTGTCTGTACTATACTATTTATATTTTTGACAACTTTTACTATTACTTTATTACATTCCTAAAGAAAATGATGTACTTTTTACTCCATACATTTTCCCTAAAACCCAAAAGTACTCATTTACATTTCAAATGCTTAGCAGGACTACTGCCTCTTATCTGACGGACTCACTGTTGGAGTGTGCCCCTGGCTATCTGTAAATTATGTCTGAGTGTTGGAGTGTGCCCCTGGCTATCTGTAAATTATGTCTGAGTGTTGGAGTGTGCCCCTGGCTATCTGTAAATTATGTCTGAGTGTTGGAGTGTGCCCCTGGCTATCTGTAAATTATGTCTGAGTGTTGGAGTGTGCCCCTGGCTATCTGTAAATTATGTCTGAGTGTTGGAGTGTGCCCCTGGCTATCTGTAAATTATGTCTGAGTGTTGGAGTGTGCCCCTGGCTATCTGTAAATTATGTCTGAGTGTTGGAGTGTGCCCCTGGCTATCCGTAAAAAAATGTAAAACTAGAAAATGTTGCAGTCTGGTTTGCTTAATATAAGGAATTTAAAATTATTTTTTATTTTCCTTTTGATACTTGATGATATTTTAGCAATTATATTGACTTTTGATACTTAAGTATACTTAAAACGAAATACTTTTGTTATTTTACTCAAGTAGTATTTTACTGGGTAACTTTCACTTTTACTTGAGTAATTTTCTATTAAGGTAGCTTTACTTTATTCAAGTATGACAGTTGGGTACTTTTCCATCACTGTATTTTTTTCCTGTTTATGGGCAAACTTTAATCAAAACTATTTCTTAACAGTGATGGTCATCCTCCCTATTTCTCCTTCTCTATCTTCTCAATGTTCCTTCTCTCGGAGAGTTTTCCATTCACCTTTCACCCTGAAAGGTTTCCCAAGTTACACTCGTTGCAGGACCATTACCCTCCCCTCATTCTCCTCCACATCAACCCAATTCCAACCCCTCCTTCTGTCTTTCATCTGCCAATCCTCCCTTTTGTCCTTTTTGTTTTTTTACTCGCATCCTATCTCCACCCTTCTTTTTCTCATCCTCTCTTTCTCTCCCATTTTCCTCATCTTTTCTCTCAGTTTCTCTCATCCTCCTCTACCTCCTTCCCTCGCTTTCTCTCCTCCCACTCAGTCTGCAAACTGACCTAAGATCAAAACTTACGCTGACAGACAGTTTAATGAATCCAGTGCTTCTTAATGCTTTGCACACCCTGGAGGCCAAGCCTTTCCTCATGTGACATTTTCATGGAAAGCTTTATTGGCAGACAACAGATAAAACAGCAGCCAGGAGAAGTCAAGGTGTTCAGCGGAATAATGTCAGCCGGGTTATAACTCTCCGTTGTTATTATTTAAGATTTACTAGGTTCCTCCTTAGAGAGGTTCCTACCTCTCTCCGCGGCCCGTCGACATTAAAACACTGAGTGAGTGTGCGAAATGTGGTGTGAAGGAGCAACGGTCATGTTTGATCTCTGTGCTTTCTAACCCATGTTGACATTGAGAGACAAAACAAGATATAGTGCACATGTACAGGATGTAACAGATATACACAGGAGATGAGCGAGGCTAAGTGTTACATATTTCATATTTCATTTCTCATGATCTTACAAATCATGTTTAATGAAAATAAAGCACCTTGGAATTTTGTGTGTGTGTGTGTTTTAAGGGGATGCAGGCAGAGTGCTTCAGATTGAATTGTTATGTAAAGGCGTGTCAGATTAGATTGTCTGGGCATGGCTAACTTTATCCGACAGGACTGTGTACACGCACAGCCACCAACAGAGGAAGGGGGAGAAGGGGGGGGGGGTAGATACACATGGGTGGGTGGAGAGAGAGGGTGGGTGGATATATTTAGAGAGAGAAGAGAGAAAAATACAATGAGACACATAGCTGGAGAGCTGTGGGGGGTGGGTGTAGGCAAGAGGAAGGGGAAAGGGAGAGAGTGAGGCAGGAGAGAGTGAGGCAGGAGGGTGTGAGGAAGAGAACAACCCCCTTGCAGCAGAGGAGAGGAAATGCCATGGTTAGAGTTCAGTGAAGTGGTAAATAAGTAGCATCAGCGTATCAGGGCGTTTAAGGGGGAACTGGAGAGAAAATAAAAAAGGTACATGATCAGTTATTGGTTCTGGGAGCCCAGGGAGCCAGAGGAGAGAGAGGAGAGATAACTACACAGCCAAGTGGAGAGAGAGGAGAGATACCTACACAGCCAAGTGGAGAGAGAGGAGAGATATCTACACAGCCAAGGGGAGAGAGAGGAGAGATACCTACACAGCCAAGGGGAGAGACAGGAGAGAGAGGAGAGATACCTACACAGCCAAGGGGAGAGAGAGGAGAGAGAGGAGAGAGAGGAGAGATCCCTACACAGCCATTGGGAGAGAGAGAATAGATACCTGCACAGCCAATGTGATTGTATTTATAGATCGATGAGATGACTGAACAAAGGCAAAGTGCAAAGTTATGGTCATAGACAAAACAACCACATCAAATAAAAATCTACATTGATCAAATAACATGGACAACAACCACTTTTTGTGCAGTATTAATCTATAGGCAGGCACAGCAAGGCACAAGGCAATAGTGATGGGTTCTCCTGTGGTTATATTTCTATGGCCAGGCAGAACAGAGGCAATAGTGGTGTGTTTGTTGTGTGAGAGAGCGAGAGAGCGAGTCCAATTCAGTAAACACCTCTGAGGAGCAGCGCCTAGGTAGGTGCATATTGTATTAAGTGTGTTTATAACTGTAAAATTAAGATTTTAGCTATAGAGGTTTCTCCTGGGAAAATATTTCATTATGTTTGATAATGACCCAATAAACACACATGCGTGAGCACAACCACAAACACCTGTACACACAAAACTATTTTATACATTGTAGAATACTAGTGAAGACATCAAGACTATGAAATAACACATGGAATCATGTAGTAACCAAAAAAAAGATTATTCAAAGTATCCACCCTTTGCCTTGATGACAGCTTTACACACTCTTGGCATTCTCTCAATGCCAAGCATGTGCAAAGCTGATTCCATATGTCTAATTTCATAGTTTTGATGACTTCACTATTATTCTACAATGTAGGTTTAAGGGAAGGTTACTCGTGACTCCCAAGCTCAACATTTTTAACAAAATACCTCCCAGTTTGAAGTTAGCCCCTAGCCAGATTACTCACAACATTTTGCAATGAGTAGCTAGGTTTACATCCAATTGGCAACAGATTTTCATGCGAATATTCAAAAATATGTATAAAGAAAAAATGCCCATTTTCCAACCAGTGGTGTTTCCACCAAACTGAATTGTCCCCTCAGATGGGAGGGATATACTATAGACAACCGACCAGGCCCAGATCATTCGCTGGGGATAGAAATCAGTGCGTGATGACATAGTGCACACAAAATTTACTTTTTGCTTAAATTTTCATGTACAAAATAAAAATCTAATGTTCAATGTGTTTCCATTGCATTTTCAACTCTAGCGATAGATTTGTCACAAAAACTGTTGCAGGTACAGTGCAGGTAGGCTCTGTTGGTAGGTTAGGCATGATGAGATTATTATGGCAGTCAAGCATTGATCATCATGTTACCAGAATAAGACACTCAATATTTATTGGAAAGGAGCATCAAGCTCATACCATGCACTTTCACCACCCTATGAAGTTCATCATAACATCTGTAGCCTAATAAACTGCATGGTTTCCTGAGTCGTAGTGGGAGGACCAAAACACCCTACCCAAATTTACTTTGATATGATAGTAAACTAGACACTCTAATGTACTTGTCATCTTGCTCAGTTGTGCACCGGGGCCTCTCACGCCTCTTTCTATTCTGGTTAAGAGACCGTTTGCGCTGTTCTGTGAAGGGAGTAGTACACAGTGAATAGCCTGGAATAGCCTTAATTTCTCAGAACAACAATAGACTGACGAGTTTCAGAAGAAAGTTATTTGCTTCTGGCCATTTTGAGCCTGTAATCAAACCCACAAATGCTGATGCTCCAGATACTCAACTAGTCTAAAGAAGGCCAGTTTAAATGCTTCTTTAATCAGGACAACAGTTTTCAGCTGTGCTAACATAATTGCAAAAGGGTTTTCTAATGATCAATTAGCCTTTTAAAATGATAAACTTGGATTAGCTAACACAACGTGCCATTGGAACACAGGAGTGATGGCTGCTGAAAGTGGGCCTCTGTACACCTATGTAGATATTCCATAAAAAATCAGCTGTTTCCAGCTACAACAGTCATTTACTACATTAACAATGTCTTCTCTGTATTTCTGATCAATTTGATGTTATTTTAATCAACAAAAAATGTGCTTTTCTTTCTAAAACAAGGACATTTCTAAGTGACCCCAAACTTTTGAACGGTAGTGTGTATATACATCTGGTTGTAATCTGGGTACCTGGATAGCATCATGAAAAATAGATGCCTTTATCAGGCAGCAACAGAGACAGTTTAGTTGTAGTCTGGTTATTTAACATCTTCTCAACCCCCCCAAAAAAACACATTACAACGAGAATTTAACATCATTATAGCCTCATATAGCCTCAAAGATGCGCCGGAGGGGATGGCTGCAGTCTTATCGGCTTTTAATCAACCATGCTATTCTGTTTTTTTTTTGTGCGTTTTTCGTAACTTGTTTTGTACATAACGTTGCTGCTGCCGTCTCTTATGACCGAAAATAGCTTCTGCGGTTTACTCACCTCATATTCGATGGAGAGTTTTTTCTTCAATGAGTCAGATGGGAGGGATATACTATAGACAACCGACCAGGCCCAGATCATTCGCTGGGGAAGAAAACTGAGATTTCACAGAAAAATATCAGGGTGCCTTGTGAGGATCAGGCGACGAGTGGCTAATCTGCCTTTGCCTTCCGTCCTGCTAGCTAATGTTAATTTACTGGAAAATAAATGGGATGAACTGAAAGCACATATATCCTAGCACAGGACATTAAAAACTGTAATATCTTATGTTTCACTGAGTCGTGGCTGAACAACGACACTAAGAACATATAGCTGGCGGGTTATACACTCTATCGGCAGGATAGAACAGCAGCTTCTGGTAAGAGACGGGGCGGGGGCCTATGCATATATGGAAACAACAGCTGGTGCACGATATCTAAGGAAGTCTCAAGGTTTTGCACACCTGAGGTAGAGTATATCATGATAAGCTGTAGACCCCACTATCTACTGTACCTAGAGAGTTCTGTATTTTTCGCAGCTGTCTACATTCTACATAAGTAACACTGAAACATGCATGAGAGCATCAGCTGTTCCGAATGACTGCATGATCATGCTCTCCGCAGCCAATATTAGTAACACCATGCACAGACCGGACCAGCGCGTGCTATAGTGTGCAAACTGATTTTGTCCCCCCACACCAAATGAGATCACAACACGCATGTTCAAATATCAAAACAAACTCAACCAATTATATTAATTTGGGGACAGGTCGATAAACATTAAACATTTATGGAAAATGTAGCTAGCTAGCTTGCAGTTGCTAGCTAATTTGTCCTATTTAGCTAGGTTTCTGTTGCTAGTTAATTTGTCCTGGGATATAAATGTTGAGTTGTTATTTTACCTGAAATGCACAAGGTCCTCTACTTCAACAATTAATCCACACATAAAACTATTTCTAGCCATCTCTCCTCCTTCCAGTCTTTTTCTTCTTTGCACTTTATATGGCGATTGGCATCTAACTTAATACTCATAGTATTACCATGACGACCGACTGACCTCAGTTCATCTTTCAATCACCCACGTGGGTATAACCAATGAGGAGATGGCACGTGGGTATCTGCTTCTATAAACCAATGAGGAGATGGGAGAGGCAGGACTTGCATTGCGTTCAGCGTCACAAATAGAACTGACTTCTATTTTAGCGCTTGGCAACGCAGACGCTCGTTGGAGCGCACGAGCAGTGTGGGTGCAATGATTGAACAACATGTATGTGTACATTTATTTTGCAACGCGAGCGCACGCGAAGCAAGCAATGTAGTCAGCATGTGAGACCTTTAAACGAGTCAACATTCACAAGGCTGCAGGACCAGATGAGAATTAAAAGATGGAGAGATGGAGAGAGTGAGAGATGGGGGGATGCAGAGATGGAGGGATGCAGAGATGGAGGGATTGAGAGATGGAGGGATAGGGAGATGGAGAGATGGAGGGATAGAGGGATGAGAGATGGAGAGATGGAGAGAGTGAGAGATGGGGGGATGGAGAGAGTGAGAGATGGAGGGATGCAGAGATGGAGGGATGGAGAGATGGAGGGATAGGGAGATGGAGAGAGTGAGAGATGGGGGGATGGAGAGAGTGAGAGATGGAGGGATGCAGAGATGGAGGGATGGATAGATAGGGAGATGGAGAGATGGAGGGATGGAGGGATGGGGAGATGAAGATGCAGGGATGGAGAGATGGAGAGATAGGGAGATGGAGGGATGCAGAGATGGAGAGATGGGGAGATGGAGATGCAGGGATGGAGAGATGGAGGTAGAGTGAGGAAAAGGTGAGGTGGATGAAGCGAGAGATCTAAAGGAAAATAAATGGAGGTAAAAATAGGGAGATGATGATGATGATGATGATGATGATGATGATGACAGAAACAGCTAGGTTACATTCCTGTCGAGGAGCCTAAACCGACCTAAAAACTGCACAGTGATTAGATGAGATAAAAGAGGGGAAAGAGAGGGAGACAGGGAGGAGAGAAAGGAGAAGCAGGATGACAGACAGGACTAACAGCACAGCGTTTCCACAAAGAGGAAGCAGGGGGGTTAGAGTGTAGTGTAGTGTAGTGTAGTGTAGTGTAGTGTAGAGTATATGCACACGTGTGTGCGAGGGGTGCATGCATGTGCATATTGATGTTCACATTTAAGTGAGTATGTGAGTGTGGGTATGATATTGTTAAGATTAAAAAAACATCTGCGGGACCTATGTATTCTACATACCTCCTTACACGATGAGTGAGATGACAACACACACACACTGTAAAAAACAAACAGGTGTCAACTAAACAATTCAGGGAAAACCAGGACTCCAATACTATCCTTTATGGTCAAGGTGACTGTTTTCTATTGACTTTGTTCTCTGGGTGTGTTAAGTTACACTTTCTGTGTGTTAGAATAAAGAACACTGTTTGAGAAGGTTGCTTGGGTGAAGGATTTAGATCAAGAAAGCATTATTTACAATATCACAATGGAGCAGTTACAGGGTGCATCATTAAATACACGTTCATGCAGTATACACAAAGGCATGCCTCTCAGTAAGTGCACAGACAGTGTACACATTACACATTAAATACACGTTTATGCAGTATACACAAAGGCATGCCTCTCAGTAAGTGCACAGACAGTGTACACATTACACATTAAATACACGTTCATGCAGTATACACAAAGGCATGCCTCTCAGTAAGTGCACAGACAGTGTACACATTAAATACACATTCATGCAGTATACACAAAGGCATGCCTCTCAGTAAGTACACAGACAGTGTACACATTAAATACACGTTTATGCAGTATACATAAAGGCATGCCTCTCAGTAAGTGCACAGACAGTGTACACATTAAATACACGTTCATGCAGTATACACAAAGGCATGCCTCTCAGTAAGTGCACAGGCAGTGTACACATGTGCTCTCTTAAATACATGGACCCCCATATGCACTGACAGCATTCTAAGGTGACAGGTAGCCTAGCGTTAATAGTGTTGGGCCAGTAACCCGAAAGGTTACAGGTTTGAATACCTAAGCCGACAAGTGGAAAGATCTGTTACGGTGCCCTTGAGCAAGGCACTTCACCCTAATGTGCTCCAGTGGAGTTGTACTACTATGACTGACCCTGAATATCAACACATTTCACTACACCTATCATACTACTATGACTGACCCTGTATATCAACACATTTCACTACACCTATCATACTACTGTGACTGACCCTGTATATCAACACATTTCACTACACCTATCATACTACAACACATTTCACTATGACTGACTGACCCTGTATAACAACACATTTCACTACACCTATCATACTACTGTGACTGACCCTGTATATCAACACATTTCACTACACCTATCATACTACTATGACTGACCCTGTATAACAACACATTTCACTACACCTATCATACTACTATGACTGACCCTGAATATCAACACATTTCACTACACCTATCATACTACTATGACTGACCCTGAATATCAACACATTTCACTACACCTATCATACTACTATGACTGACCCTGTATAACAACACATTTCACTACACCTATCATACTACTATGACTGACCCTGTATAACAACACATTTCACTACACCTATCATACTACTATGACTGACCCTGAATATCAACACATTTCACTACACCTATCATACTACTATGACTGACCCTGAATATCAACACATTTCACTACACCTATCATACTACTATGACTGACCCTGAATATCAACATATTTCACTACACCTATCATACTACTATGACTGACCCTGAATATCAACACATTTCATACTACACCTATAACAACACATTTCACTACTATGACTATGACTGACCCTGTATAACAACACATTTCACTACACCTATCATACTACTATGACTGACCCTGTATAACAACACATTTCACTACACCTATCATACTACTATGACTGACCCTGAATATCACAACACATTTCACTACACCTATCATACTACTATGACTGACCCTGAATATCAACACATTTCACTACACCTATCATACTACTATGACTGACCCTGTATAACAACACATTTCACTACACCTATCATACTACTATGACTGACCCTGTATAACAACACATTTCACTACACCTATCATACTACTATGACTGACCCTGAATATCAACACATTTCACTACACCTATCATACTACTATGACTGACCCTGAATATCAACACATTTCACTACACCTATCATACTACTATGACTGACCCTGTATAACAACACATTTCACTACACCTATCATACTACTATGACTGACCCTGAATATCAACACATTTCACTACACCTATCATACTACTATGACTGACCCTGTATAACAACACATTTCACTACACCTATCATGCTACTACTACCCTGTATAACAACACATTTCACTACACCTATCATACTACTATGACTGACCCTGTATAACAACACATTTCACTACACCTATCATACTACTATGACTGACCCTGAATATCAACACATTTCACTACACCTATCATACTACTATGACTGACCCTGAATATCAACACATTTCACTACACCTATCATGCTACTATGACTGACCCTGTATATCAACACATTTCAGTGTATGTGACAATAAAACCTTTTTTATATATATTTTTTTCCTGCTTCAATCTGCAAACCGGCATCTCTGACAACCCAATATAAGCCCCTTGGTCTTTAAAGCCGCTCATAAAGATAAGCAATCTCACACACAACTCCCACACCGGCTGTAAAGCACTTCCTAACACACACACATGCACACAACTCACACACACAAACAGATTTCTCTCCCATTAATTTCCCCCATGGTTGTGATAAGTTTGCACACCCGAGTAGAAAGGAAGAGAAACACAAACAAGTCTAAACAAGCAGAAACCAGTAACTCACCAGTAACTCATCAGTAACTCATCAATAACTCACCAGTAACTCACCAGTAACTCACCAGTAACTCACCAGTTACTCACCAGTTACTCACCAGTAACTCACCAGTAACTCATCAATAACTCATCAATAACTCACCAGTTACTCATCAGTAACTCACCAGTAACTCACCAGTAACTCACCAGTAACTCACCAGTAACTCACAAGTAACTCCACTGCATGTATTCCTCACCAGTAACTCACCAGTAACTCACCAGTTACTCACAAGTAACTCACCAGTAACTCCACTGCATGTATTCCTTATATCGCTCCTTTACACCTGTCCTCTGATAATCCCTTTTCCTACTCTCCTGGGACCATTCCTCCTCTCCCTCTGTCGTGGGCTGTTTGGGTAGAAGTGAAATGATGCTGGGAATATCCTTCAGAATACTGAACAGAGGAGTCACACACCATCTCTATCTTTCTTCTTTTTCACTCTATCTCTCTTCTTTTTCATATGCTTCTTCCTCTTCTTTCCTATGCTCTGTTTGTTCCATTCTTACATCACTCCATTTTCCCCCTTTATTTCTTTCACATCTCTCTTTCACTGCTGCTCGGTGTTCTCAGTTCCTCCGTTCCCTAGCATCATCAGTAAGGACTCCATCTGTCCCTCTCCTCCTCTTCTCTCTCTCCCTCTATCTCTCTCTCTCCCTCCCTGCTGTGCCCTCTGTTCCTCTCCTCAGAGTCATCTCCTCAACTATAAGCCTACTCATTTCCCAGCCTGAGCACAGTGGCTTTGCAGGTGACTGTCAGCATGTATGTGTGTGTGAGTCTGAAAGTGTATGTCAGAGTGTGTGCGCAGGCGCATGTGTAAGAGAGAACAGGAGGGAGAGCAGGAGAGTCAGAGACACAGTGAATAAACAGGCAGTTATCCTCTTAGATGCGCCATTCAGTTTGCTCCCTCTGTCTCCCGCTCTCTTTCTCTCGCTCCTTCTCATTCTGTCTCCCCCGATCTGTCTTTTTCTCGCTCCCTCTCTTTATGTCTCTCTCACTCTGTCTTTCTCTCGCTCCCTCTCTCCCTTTATGACCTTTCTGTCCCTCTCAGTGTCACCGCGCAAGTCCTGTATCCTTGTCAGCGGAGAGAGACCGAGAGAGAGCGAGAGAAAGAGAATGAGAGGGAGGGATAGAGAGGGAGGGGGGAGGGAGGGAGAGAGAGAGGGCGGAGTGAGAGATGGGGGAGAGTAGGAGATAGGAGAAGGTGGAGCTTGTGTCTCTGTCTAATTAAAAAACAGAGTATGTACAGCTGCAGAGAGAGGGAGCGAGAAAGAGGGAGAAAGAGGGAGAAAGAGAGATATAATTGAATTGAAATTGAATTGATTGAGAGAGAGAGAGAGAGAGAGAGAGAGAGAGAGAGAGGAAGAAAGAGTGGGAGGGAGAGAGAGGGACCTTAAATTGAATTGAGAGAGAGAGAGAGAGAGAGAGAGAGAGAGAGAGAGAGAGAGAGAGAGAGAGAAACCCTGGCATGTGAGGTGGGAAAAGGAAGGAGGTATGACACGACACCAAGGTTGGCTGTATAGGGCTGGAAGAAGGGCAGAGAGGGGAAGCAGAGAAGAAAAGAGAGAGGATAAGAGATATGAAGAGAGGTTGAATTCTGCAGATGTATTTTACTCATAATATGAACAGAAGCAGCACAACCAGAGAATCATGATGAGGGGAACAATGGAATGCATATGAGTAAAGCATACACCGTCCAATTCTAGAATCCTATTCATAGCCACACACAGTTGAAATAGAAGGTTAAACTGCTGTTCTGTATGGATATAGTATATCTACCGTATAAAGATATTCCAAATCACCTTGATGTTGATAAGATAAAAACGTATAAGCAGTTTTATCCAAGTGATGATTCATAGATTAATTTGGCCTTGGCTGCAATTTATGCTGAGGTCTTTGTGTGTGTGTGTGTGTGTGTGTGTGTGTGTGTGTGTGTGTGTGTGTGTGTGTGTGTGTGTGTGTGTGTGTGTGTGTGTGTGTGTGTGTATGTCTGTGCAAGTCTGTGCAAGTCTGTGTGTGTGTGTGTGTGTGTGTGTGTGTGTGTGTGTGTGTGTGTGTGTGTGTGTGTGTGTGTGTGTGTGTGTGTGGCTGCGCTGCCACACATATTTTCACATTCCCTGCATGTGTGTGTGTTTATGTGAAAATGAAGCAGTGGTGTGCTGTGATGTCACGCCACAGTAGATACATCTAATATGTTGTTTTATTCTGTCACGCTCAGGGTGTTGCTCTTTCTCTCTGTTTTACATGTAATAGAGTATGCTATTTTCTGATCGCAGTCTGTTGACTAGAACCAATTGATTCAAGCAATTTTCTTCTTGTATTGTTACGACTGTATCATTATTCCTACAGTACTTGTCATCCACCTAGTGTTGTAGAGCTTGCTGGGTGAGGGGATGCAGAGATAAGGTAAATGCCTGGGGGGTGGAGGGTAGACAGATCTCATCCCATTTGATTCTCTCTCTCTCTCTATCCAGCAAGGACAATGAATAACATGATAGGATATGATGAATAAGGAAGCTTCAAAGTGTCATTGGTGGAGATGGCGAGAGGATGACAGCCACTTAAACTTAATTAACATGAAGCTCCTGGAACTCATTCTCGGTGGAATTGGGCCAGTTATTATGTAAAAACAAGCCGTGACTGCAGTCACGTCCCTCAATTCATCAAATACATCTAAAAGTGTGAACAGAGTGCTTATACGTGCAATAGGCCTTGGTTGTTTAGTAACACAGAACCATGGCGTGGTGTCGATCCACGATCCCTCTCTGAGCCAATAGGCGTCCGTCCTCTAGGGGCGAGGCCGGGAACTGTAATTATTATTTATCACACTAATCCAAGCGGGCTCGGCGGGGCAGCCAATCAGATCCTGTTTTCACAGGGTCCACGGGAGCCAACGAAAGAACACAACTAGTTTTATTGGCGTTCATTAATCAAGCCAGCCATGTCTGGCCGGCTACAAGAGCGAATTTTATGCAGAAGCCTTTAGTGCCGACTCAGATCAAGTCATCAATCATCTCCTAATGCAGTCTTGTAGAATTGGGGACATGGGGATGATCTAACCGTAGCCATTACCTGAAAAGGTTTTATTTTTTCGCTATCTGCAAACGTAAAACATGATGGATGAGTATCACGGATGGTCATTTGCTGGTCTCTTAAGAGCGTGTCATCCCAGAATGCACATATTCTTCTACGAGACAGAGACGGAATATTGTCATAGAGATCTTAAGCTCCTTTGATGAATGGCTAACTTCTGGGTTTCTGTGTCAGGGCAGAATGGGAGGTCAGATGAGATGAGGAACAAAGTGAATCAATGGAAGGGAGGAGAAAATGGGTAAAGGAATAGATTGTGAAAGCCAATGTCATAGACCTAGTCTTGGCACCAGGGTTTTAGGGGCCTGAGGTTTTGGCCAGAGACTGAGAGAAAAACACCATTATGGGATATGGACTTATCCCTTATCCCAGATGTTAGCTGTATAGGGCATTCTTTGAATATGAAAACTTCTACACTTCTCTGTTTGAACCAATTCAAATTGCATTAGGTTGCTCATCAACTTTGGAATACTAATGCAGTATTAAAAGTGTCTGAATATTAGTGCAGTTTAACATAGGCCCGGTTAGGTGTGAAAGCTGGACAAAGCTCTAGTGTAGTGTAGGCCTTGCAGTGATATGGTACATAGTCATCATTGAGAGCTGTAACAGCCAGGTGGCAGTGTTGTCTGTGAGAAGGACAACCAATAGTATGACCAACACAAAGCAACATCAACAACAACTGAAGTGGTGTATAATAGCCTACATAATCCATATTTAATAATCTTCTTACTGCAGGCCCATTGATTAGAGATGATAACAATTGATGAATAATTGTTGTAATGATAGGCTTCCCTGGGCAGTTGTTTTTCAGAATGCCCTAGAGAAAAAAGCCGATCACAGATTCGTTCAATCCAAAGCCTCTATGTGAAGAATACGATCACTAGTTATGTTTCCATGAACTTGTCTTGTGATTTTTTGCAAATAAATAAAGACAATTGCCTGCTAAGGTGCATTTCCAGTTAACTATCTTGCGTCGATAAAAACAGCTGGACGTAACAATGTGACGCCCACACAAAAAAAACTACAGTTGAATAAAAATGAGGTGGTAAATGTTGAAGGGTTTCCATTACCCATGTAGGCAAAATACACATTCATAAATTGTTGACAGCCTGTGTGCCCTCCCACCTATTTTAGAGATGGGAAACGGGCCAATAAACCGTGGGGGAAGCTTGCGGGATTCCACCCGGAGGGGCAGATCCCGGATGGTTAGCCATGCCTTCTGCACAAGACAATACCGGGGAGCCGGAGTCCGATAGCCATCTGCTCGCTGATACCTGGAGGTGGTCTTGAGAATTGGTAACCGGGTTCTCCTCCAGGTACGAAGACAGCGGCGGACAAACATTTGGGCAGAAGGTACGCCAACGTCTTCCTCTTGCTCGAGGAAGAGAGGGGGCTGATACCCCAGGGAACATTCAAAGGGCGATAGGCCCATGGCAGAGCAGGGAAGGGTGTTGCGGTTGGCGGAGACCAGGCAGCGCAGAGTTGTCTCAAGGTCCTGGTTGGAGGACAGGCTGGCCGACAACCCAATGAGGGTGCAGAATGCCTTCCAGAACCGAGACGAGAACTGAGGGCCCAGGTCAGAGACCATGTCCATGGGCAGTCCATGGATCTGGAACACGGGGCTGCAGTGGAGCACATTGAGAGCTTCAAGTTCCTTGGTGTCTACATCACCAACAAACTAACATGGTTCAAGCACACCAAGACAGTCATGAAGAGGGCACGACAAAACCTATTCCCCCTCAGGAGACTGAAAAGATTTGGCATGGGTCCTCAGATCCTCAAAAGGTTCTAGAGTTCTATAGCTACACCATTGAGAACATCCTGGTTGCATGGCAACTGCTCGGCCTCCAACCACAAGGCACTACAGAGGGTAGTGCGAACGGCCCAGTACATCACTGGGGCCAAGATTCCTGCCATCCAGGACCTCTATACCAGGCAGTGTCAGAGGAAGCCCCTAAAAACTGTCAAAGACTCCAGCCACCCAAGTCATAGACTGTTCTCTCTGCTGCCAAATGGCAAGCGGTACCGGACCGCCAAGTCTAGGTCCAAGAGGCTTCTAAACAGCTTCTAACCCCAAGCCATAAGACTCCTGATCACCTAATCAAATGGCTACTCAGACTATTTGCATTGCCCCCCCACCCCTCTTTTACACTGCTGCTACTCTCTGTTGTTATCATCTATGCATAGTCACTTTCATAACTCTACCTACATGTACATATTATCTCAAATAACCGGTGCCCCCACACATTGACTCTGTACCGGTACCCCCATGTATATAGTCTCACTATTGTTATTTTACTGCTGCTCTTTAATTACTTATTACTTTTATTCCTTATTCTTATCCATATTTTTTTTTAACTGCATTGTTGGTTAGTGGCTCGTAAGTTAGCATTTCATAGTAATGTCTACACCTGTTGTATTCGGCGCATGTGACTAATGCAATTTGATTTGATGTGATTTGCCTGGAGTTGAGGCGTTTGGCGGTGCTGATATACTGCAAGTTTTTGTGGTCGGTCCATACAATGAATGGATGTTCCGCCCCTTCCAGCCAGTACCTCCATTCCTCCAACGCCATCTTCACTGCGAGAAGCACACGATTTCCCACATCGTAGTTTCTCTCCGTATTGTTGAGATGATGGAAGAAGAAGGCGCAGGGATGTAGCTTCAGGTCCAGTGCAGAACGCTGGGACAGAACCACCCCCACTCCTACATCCGACACATCGGCCTCCACCACGAACTGATGGGAAGGGTCAGGATGAACCAGGATGGGAGAAGTGGTGAAGCGGTGATTGAGGTCCCTGAACGCACGGTCAGCAGCAGGGGACCACGTGAATGGAACCTGGGGAGAAGTGAGTGCTGACAGGGAAGCAAGGGTGCTGTAACCCTGGACGAAGCGGCGATAGAAGTTGGCGAACCCCAGGAAACGTTGCAGCTGTACCCTGGAAGAAGGCTGGGGCCAATCCACCACTGCTCTCAACTTCCCGTGATCCATCTGGACACTACCAGTGGAGATGATGTACCCCAGAAAGGGGATGGTGGAGCGATGGAACTCACACTTCTCTGCCTTAACAAACAGCTGGTTCTCTAGGAGGCGTTGAAGAACCTGTCGGATGAGGAGCACATGTTCTTGGGGGGAGCTGGAGAAGACGAGGATGTCATCAATGTAGATGAAGACGATCCAGTTCAACATGTCGCGGAGAACATAATTTACCAGAGCCTGGAACACAGCAGGGGCATTGGTGAGGCCAAACGGCATGACCAAATCTCGTAGTGGCTGCTGGCCGTATTGAAGGCGATCTACCTCTCATCCCCCTCCCGTATCCGCACCAGGTGGTAGGCGTACCATAGATCCAGCTTGGAAAACACGGTGGCCCCCTGGAGTGGCTCGAAGGCAGAGGAGATGAGTGGTAGCGGGTCTTCACCGTTATGTCATTGGACTCTAGGTAGTCAATGCACGGGCACAGGGTCTTGTCCTTCTTCTCCACAAAGAAGAACCCTGCGCCAGCGGAAGAGGACGAAAGATGTATAAATCCTGCTGCTAGGAAATCCCCAATGTAGGTGTCCACAGCCTTGGTCTCCAGTCCCGACAACAAGTACAGTCGGAGCGGTGCTAGGGACAAGGTCAATCCCGCAGTCATAAGGTCGGTGCAACGAAAGCAAAGTGGCTAAATTCCTTGTTGAACTGCCCCCAGTCCTGGTACTCTGCGGGAATGGCAGCGAGGTCCGGGGCACCTTCCAAGCCCCCAGGAAGACGTCCCGGGGCAGGTTGCACTGACTTCAGTCACTGGGCATGGCAGAACGGACTCCTGCCCATGATGGCACCAGTAGACTAGTTGATGAGGGGATTGTGTCACTGGAGCCAGGAGAATCCCCATACCATGGGAATCTAAGGAGACTTGATGAGCAGGAATTGAATAGTCTCGCTGTGATTCCCTGACACTCGTAGGTTGATGGGAGTGGTAATATGAGTGACCCAGTCTATAGAGCTCCCGTCCAGCACTCTAACATCCATAGAAGAGGAGAGGGGCTGTGGGGATGTTCAGCTCGGAAGCCAGGGTAGTGTCTAAAAAACTTGGCCCAAGAATCAATGAGGACCCAGAGAGATTTAGACTGACCTCCCCACAGCAGAATGGCATGAACAGGGTGCGAGCAAGGGAGTTCTCCATATAGCCCACCAGAGTACTTGTTCTTACCAGTGAGCCTGATCTTTTTAAAGGACAAGAGGACACAAAATGACCACAAAATGACCAAAAACTGCTGGTAGAATTGACAAACAAGACCAACTGGTCACAGATAAATTCACAGGGGATAATGGGGAGGGTGGGCGGCACCTGGAGGGGGGTGGAGACAATCACAAAGACAGGTGAAACAGATCAGGGTGTGACAATTTTGTTTGTTTTGAGTCCTGGCCTTCCTCTATTTCTGATGTCGGTCCAGTTTGATTTCTATTTGCCGTATATTTTTAACTGTGTTATTTCACAAACGTTCTGAACCTATATACATTACATTATATTTTACTGTTGTTATTAGTCCCACCCTTCATCAGCCCCTCCCATCTATCTCTTACCACCATCCATATTGGATTTCTATTTTTTTACCTTTATTTAACTAGGTAAGTCAGTTAAGAAAGTTTATACTTAAAAAAAAAATGTTATCAATTAGTATATTTGAATTTAACCACAACATTTGTTGTATTATTTGTTCTGTCTTTTCTGGTGGATTAAACTGAAATTGCAACCAACTTTCTATGGCTTGTTAAAAAAAATAACGATATTTTGGAGATTATTTTGTTTTCAAATAAACGAAAGTGAGCAGTTGTAATCTGAACAAAGGGAAAAAGGCCATTCTTGAACATGGGGTGAGACATTCTAACTAATTTGCTAGAGATTCCATTCGGATTTAAGTATAACTTTGCATGACTGACGCCTTTAGTGAGAAGTCTGTTTTAATATTGAATCATTTCTGCCCTCCAAATTCATATTCATTATATAAATAAGCCTGTTTAATTTTGTCTGGCTCATATAATTTAAATAAACAGGTCGCTAGGTGGTAGGCAAAACCATAAGAAAATAATTAAACTGTGATATGACTAAATAGTTCATCAGTGTGATTTTCCCACAAATAGACAGGTATTTTCCTGTGTGAGATCATGTCTTTCTTTCGGGACATGTATACCGATTATGTCCACATCCCCGTCAGACCAGTGTATTGGTGAACTACACGGTAATGTAAAAGTTGTAATATCATAATTTTGTTTTAATCCAGAGAGGTTAGAGAAAGCATATAGATATATATATATATATATATAGATAGATATAGATTCTCATTGTGGATTTAAAAGAAAACATGAATCATCAGCGTACAATGGCACCTTAGTTTTTAAGCCCTGGATTTCTAGTCCCTTAATATTATTGTTGGATCTGATTTTAACAGCTAACATTTCGGTGACAATAATAAATAGATATTCTGATAGTGGACAACCTTGTTTTACTCCTCTTGAGAGTTTAAAACTAGCCATTATTTACTATCTTACACCTAGGGTTACTATACATAACTTTAACCCATTTTATAAGAGATTCACCAAAATTGAAATACTCCTGGCATTTATATATAAACTCCAGTCGTACTTTATCGTAGGCCTTTTCAAAGTCAGCTATGAATACTAGGCCTGGTTCCCCAGATATTTCATAGTATTCTATTGTTTCCAGTACTTGTCTTATATTATCTCCAATGTATCGTCAATGTAAAAAACCTGTCTGATTAGGATTAATAATATCCGACAATACCTTTTAAATTCTATGCGCTAAGCATTTAGCTAGTATTTTTGCATCGCAACACCGAAGTGTAAGAGGCCACCAGTTTTTTAAATGGACAGGATCTTTATATTTACCACTTGGATCCTGTTTCAGTAATAATGAAATCAGACCTTCTTGTTGAGTGTCCAATAATCTACTATTTATATAGGAGTGATTAAAACATGCTATTAATGGTCCTCTGAGTATATCAAAAAACGTTTGGTATACCTCCACAAGTATGACATCCAGTCCTGGAGTTTTCCCAAACTTAAAGGCTTTAATTGCATCAAGAAGTTCCTCCTCTGTAATTTGGCCTTCACACGAGTCTTTCTGTACAGATGTTAATTTTACATTATTAATAGGAAAAAAATCCATACAATTAGCTTCGGTTAGTGGAGATGGAGGAGACTGAAATGAAAACATATGCTTACATGCTGACCAGACCGGACACGTCACGTGTGCGAGCGTTAATACATTTACACATACATGTTATTCAATCATTGCACCCACACTGCTCGGGCAAGACAGTGAGCGTCTGTGTGGCCAGGTGCTAAAAGAGAACTTGGTTCTATTTGTGACGCTCAACGTGCTGCATGTCCTGCCTCTCAAAGCTCCTCATTGGTTTTTAGGAGCATATACCCACGTGGGTGATTGAAAGATGAACTGAAGTCTACACTCCAGTTGGTTGTAGTAATGCACCGTAAAGTTGGTTGCCAACCGCAATATAAAGTCCAAAGCAGAAAAAGAAGTCTGAAGGAAGGAGGAGAGATGACGAGAAATTAATTCGGTTTACTGTTTTATCTGTGGATTATATAACAACCCAGTGTTTCTATCCCAGGACAAATTAGCTAGCAACAGCTAGCTACATTGCCATAAATGTTTAATGCTTTTCGACCTGTCCCCAAATTAATATAATTGGTTCAGAGTTTGTTTTGATATTTCAACCTGCTCGTCCTGGTCGTGTCTTGTGTAGGCGTACAAAATCTACATGCGCGCCAGCGGGTTTAGTTTGGTCAGCAAGTAAAAGTACTTTACTTCCTCTTCCACAATATCGTGTGGTGAATCATGGGTTGAATCATGATTGTAGTTCCAGTAATGATTGTAGTTCCAGTAAATTATTTTTTGTAGCATTTCTATGTGTAGACTAAAAAATTATTTGGTGCATATTCCATCCAGTTCTCTTTATTTTTACAATATATTACACTGGATCTTTGTTGAATAAGTTCCTCCATTTCTTTTTGTTTTTCCTCTAACTTACTCTGAGCCTCTATGGTACAGTTTCTATTGCTCTCTGTCTAGTCCTTAGTCCTTCCATTTCCTTCGTTAAAATGGAATCGTTTGACCTAAATTGCTTTTGTATTATAGATGAGTGAATTTCATTGTCTCTTAAAGGCACATTTAAAAGTGTCTCATATAATAAGGGGATCTGCTGTATCTATGTTATATCGGAAAAAGTGAATTATAAATGATTCTGTCCTAGTTAGAAACAAGTAGGCTTTGATTACATTTTCAATATCCTCGCCCACGTGGAAATTCTGTAAGAGTAATATATATGCCAATTATGTGACCATATTCTTTCCCCTTACAACAATTTTTTTTAAACTTTTGGTGCCAGAGAGAATTACATAAGAAAGTTATCAAGACGACTAGCTTGATTGAGCCTCCGCCATGTACAGTGGGGAGAACAAGTATTTGATACACTGCCAATTTTGCAGGTTTTCCTACTTACAAAGCATGTAGAGGTCTGTAATTTTTATCATAGGTACACTGCAACTGTGAAAGACGGAATCTAAAACAAAAATCCAGAAAATCACATTGCATGATTTTTAAGTAATTAATTTGCATTTTATTGCATGACATAAGTATTTGATACATCAGAAAAGCAGAACTTAATATTTGGTACAGAAACCTTTGTTTGCAATTACAGAGATCATACGTTTCCTGTAGTTCTTGACCAGGTTTGCACACACTGCAGCAGGGATTTTGGCCCACTCCTCCATACAGACCTTCTCCAGATCCTTCAGGTTTCGGGGCTGTCGCTGGGCTATATGGACTTTCAGCTCCCTCCAAAGATTTTCTATTGGGTTCAGGTCTGGAGACTGGCTAGGCCACTCCAGGACCTTGAGATGCTTCTTACGGAGCCACTCCTTAGTTGCCCTGGCTGTGTGTTTCGGGTCATTGTCATGCTGAAAGACCCAGCCACGACCCATCTTCAATGCTCTTACTGAGGGAAGGAGGTTGTTGGCCAAGATCTCGCAATACATGGCCCCATCCATCCTCCCCTCAATACGGTGCAGTCGTCCTGTCCCCTTTGCAGAAAAGCATCCCCAAAGAATGATGTTTCCACCTCCTTCTTCTTCCTCCAAACACGGCGAGTAGAGTTTAGACCAAAATGTTCTATTTTTGTCTCATCAGACCACTTGACCTTCTCCCATTCCTCCTTTGGATCATACAGATGGTCATTGGCAAACTTCAGACGGGCCTGGACATGCGCTGGCTTGAGTGTGGGCGTGTGGGGACCGTCCACACGCAGTTCCCCTTGTGACCATATTCCCAAGCATCTCTGTGCAGTCAGACCTTTGATGATTTTGTGTCACCGGACTACAATAATATGCCCCTTCTCTCTGAATGTCTGAGTGTGACCCCCTTCCAATGGGTTACAGCAGATAGTGTTGCCAGCACTGCCACTGCCTGGGTGGGGGCATCCTAGAGAAATCCCCACTGGCTAGGTACTGTTCAAGGTCACCAAGGTTCTCATTAGCAGCTTTAAGAATTTCCATGTATTATGCTCTCCCATCAAGGGGCTTTGGCCTTGTAGGACCAACCCTGCCAGGCAGGCTCAGAATCTTGGGACGGTGCTGCTTTAGTAGGTCTCTGACCACATTCATCTTTATGTTTTGGCTGCATATAGGCTACTTACAGTAGAGTAGGCCCATAAAACAGATTAGGACTTCTCCTTAGTGTATGGGTCACTCAGGTGGGTGTCTAGGGTATAGGGCTCGGGACCATTCCATCATGATAGGTAAATAAATAAATATTATTAATTTATTTTAAAATGTACACTACCGTTCAGAAGTTTGGGGTCACTTAGAAATGTGTATTGAGATCAGGGCTTTGTGATGGCCACTCCAATACCTTGACTTTGTTATCTTTAAGCCATTTTGCCACAACTTTGGAAGTATGCTTGGTGTCATTGTCCATTTGCGAACAAGCTTTAACTTCTTGACTGATGTCTTGAGATGTTGAATCAATATATCCACATAATTTTCCTACCTCATGATGCCATCTATTTTGTGAAGTGCACCAGTCCCTCCTGCAGCAAAGCACCCCCACAACATGATGCTGCCACCCCTGTTCTTCACGGTTGGGATGGTGTTCTTCGGCTTGCAAGCCTCCCCCTTTTCCATCAAACATAATGATGGTCATTATGGCCAAACAGTTCTATTTTTGTTTCATCAGACCAGAGGACATTTCTCCAAAAAGTACGATCTTTGTCCCCATGTGCAGTTGCAAACCGTAGTCTGGCTTATTTAAGACGGTTTTGGAGCAGTGGCTTCTTCCTTGCTGAGCGGACTTTCAGGTTATTGTCGATATAGGACTTGTTTTACTGTGGATATAGATACTTTTGTCCCTGTTTCCTTCAGCATCTTCACACGGTCCTTTGCTGTTGTTCTAGGATTGATTAGCACTTTCGCACCAAAGTATGTTCATATCTAGGAGACAGAACGCATCTCCTTCCTGAGCGGTATGACGCCTCCATGGGTCCATGGTGTTTATACCTGCGTACTATTGTTTGTACAGATGAACGTGGTACCTTCAGGCGTTTGGAAATTGAACCAGACTTGTGGAGATCTAAAAAAAAATTCTAAGGTCTTGGCAGATTTCTTTAGATTTTCCCATGATGTCAAGCAAAGAGGCACTGAGTTTGAAGGTAGGCCTTGAAATACATCTACAGGTACACCTCCAACTGACTCAAATTATGTTAGTTAGCCTATCAGAAGCTTCTAAAGCAATGACATAATTTTCTGGAATTTTCCATGCTGTTTAAAGGCACAGTCAACTTAGTGTATGTAAATTTCTGACCCACTGGAATTGTGATTGTTAATTGTGAATTTTAAGTGAAATAATCTGTCTAAACAGTTGTTGTATAAATGACTTGTGTCATGCACAAAGTAAATGTCCTAACCGACTTGCCGAAACTATAGTTGGTTAACAAGAACCTAAGTGTATGTAAACTTCTGACTTCAACTGTATATGGGGCTTTGGCACTGTGATGGACTACATCCAGTTTGCTGAGTAGAGTGTTGGGGGCTATGTTGTAAATGACATCGCCAAAGTCAAGGATCGGTAGGATAGTCAGTTTTACAAGGGTATGTTTGGCAGCATGAGTGAAGTAGGATATGTTGTGAAATAGGAAGCCGATTCTAGATTTAATTTTGGATTGGGGATGTTTAATGTGAGTCTGGAAGGAGAGTTTACAGTCTAACCAGAAACCTAGGTATTTGTCGTTGTCCACATATTCTAGGTCAGAACCGTCCGGAGTAATGATGCTTGTCGGGTGGGAGGGTGTGGGCAGCAATCAGTTGAAGAGCATGCACTTTGTTTTACTAGCATTTAAAAGCAGTTGGAGGCCATGGAAGGAGTGTTGCACGGCATTGAAGCTCGTTTGGAGGTTTGTTAGGACAGTGTCCAAAGAAGGGCCAGATGTTTACAGAATAGTGTCGTCTGCGTAGAGGTGGATCAGAGAATCACCAGCAGCAAGAGCGACATCATTGATATATACAGAGAAAAGAGTCGGCCTGAGAATTTAACCCTGTGGCATCTCCAACAGGCCCTCTGATTTGACACACTGAACTCTATCTGAGAAGTAGTTTGTGAACCAGGCGAGGCAGTCATTTGAGAAGTCAAGGCTATTTAGTCTCCTGATAAGAATGTGGTGATTGACAGATTCAAAAGACTTGGCCAGGTCAATGAAGACGGCTGCACAGTACTGTCTTTTATCGTTTGTGGTTATGATATCGTTTAGGACCTTGAACGTGGCTGAGGTGCACCCATGACCATCTCGGAAACCAGATTGCATAGTGGAGAAGGTACGGTGAGATTCGAAATGGTCGGTGAACTGTTCGTTAACTTGGCTTTTGAAGACCTTAGAAAGGCAGGGTAGGATAGATATAGGTCTGTAGCAGTTTGGGTCTAGAGTGTCTCTCCCTTTGAAGAGGGGGATGACCGCGGTAGCTTACCAATCTTTGGGGATCTCAGATGATATGAAAGAGAGGTTGAATAGGCTAGTAATAGGGGTTGCAACCATTTTGGCAGATAATTTTAGAAAGAGAGGGTCCAGATTGTCTAGCCCAGCTGATTTGTAGGGATCGAGATTTTGCAGCTCTTTCAGAACATCAGCTGTCTGGATTTGGGTGAAGGAGAAGCAGGGAGGGGGGAGCATAGGGAAGTTGCTGCAGGGCATCCTGAGATTTTGGCCGGGGTAGGGGTAGCCAGGTGGAAAGCATGTCCAGCCGTAGAAAAATTCTTATTTAAATGATCTATTATTGTAGATTTATCGGTGGTGACAATGTTTCCCATCCTATTTCTAAAAACTTGTTTTCACTTTGTCCTTATGGGTTATTATGTTTAGATTGATGAGGGAATTAAAAATATAGATATTTTAGAATAAGGCTTACGACATAACAAAATGTGGAAAATGGAAAGGTGTCTTAATACTTTCTGAATGCACTGTATGAGAGTTATTGACATGTTGAATGCACCAAGCTGTATTTGAGCCACTGGTGCACAGCTCGGACACCCATGAATATCCCACAAGACATGCCACAAGAGGTCTCTTCACAGTCCCCAAGTCCAGAACAGACTATGGGATAGCATAGTACTACTTAGAGCCATGACTACATGGAAAACTATTCCACATCAAGTAACTTATGCAAGCAGGAAAATTAGATTTAAAAACAGATACAAATACACCTTATGGAACAGCAACACCTTGGGGATCCATAATGAATACAAATACATAATGAGGGCAAGTATTGACATTAGCTCTCTGATTACAATGAAGAGCAAAACATGCCACTCTGTTCTGGGCCAGCTGCAGCTTAACTAGGTCCTTCTTTGTAGCACTTGACCATATAACTGGACAATAATCAAGATCAAATAAAACTAGAGCCTGCAGGACTTGCTTTGTGGAGTGTGGTGTCAAAAAATCAGAGCATCTCACTCGGGGCGGCAGGGTAGCCTAGTGGTTAGAGCGTTGGACTAGTAACCGAAAGTTCAAATCCCCGAGCTGACAAGGTACAAATCTGTCATTCTGCCCCTGAACAGGCAGTTGAACCCACTGTTCCTAGGCCGTCATTGAAAATAAGAATTTGTTCTTTGTGTTATGGCTTTACACCCCCTGCTATATTGTGGATAAATAGTTACCTGTCTAACAGAACACAGAGGGTGTTCTTTAATGGAAGCCTCTCCTACATAATCCACTTTTTTTAATACATATTTTTTTACCTTTACTTAACTAGGCAAGTCAGTTAAGAACAAATTCTTATTTTCAATGACAGCCTAGGAACAGTGGGTTAACTGCCTGTTCAGGGGCAGAACGACAGATTTGTACCTTGTCAGCTCGGGGATTTGAACTTGCAACCTTTCAGTTACTAGTCCAATGCTCCAACCACTAGGCTACCCTGCCACCCTCATAGTCAAGGAAAATGTATGGAGTAAAAAGTACATGATTTTCTTTAGGAATGGAGTGAAGTAAAGTTATAAGTTGTCAAAAATATAAATAGTAAAAAATAAAAATAAACTTACATTTACATTTACATTTAAGTCATTTAGCAGACGCTCTTATCCAGAGCGACTTACAAATTGGTGCATTCACCTTATGACCTCCAGTGGAACAGTAGTGCATCTAAATCTTTTCAGGGGAGGGGGTGAGAGGGATTACTTTATCCTATCCTAGGTATTCCTTAAAGAGGTGGGGTTTCAGGTGTCTCCGGAAGGTGGTGATTGACTCCGCTGTCCTGGCGTCGTGAGGGAGTTTGTTCCACCATTGGGGGGCCAGAGCAGCGAACAGTTTTGACTGGGCTGAGCGGGAACTGTACTTCCTCAGTGGTAGGGAGGCGAGGAGGCCAGAGGTGGATGAACGCAGTGCCCTTGTTTGGGTGTAGGGCCTGATCAGAGCCTGGAGGTACTGAGGTGCCGTTCCCCTCACAGCTCCGTAGGCAAGCACCATGGTCTTGTAGCGGATGCGAGCTTCAACTGGAAGCCAGTGGAGGGAGCGGAGGAGCGGGGTGACGTGAGAGAACTTGGGAAGGTTGAACACCAGACGGGCTGCGGCGTTCTGGATGAGTTGTAGGGTTTAATGGCACAGGCAGGGAGCCCAGCCAACAGCGAGTTGCAGTAATCCAGACGGGAGATGACAAGTGCCTGGATTAGGACCTGCGCCGCTTCCTGTGTGAGGCAGGGTCGTACTCTGCGGATGTTGTAGAGCATGAACCTACAGGAACGGGCCACCGCCTTGATGTTAGTTGAGAACGACAGGGTGTTGTCCAGGATCACGCCAAGGTTCTTAGCGCTCTGGGAGGAGGACACAATGGAGTTGTCAACCGTGATGGCGAGATCATGGAACGGGCAGTCCTTCCCGGGAGGAAGAGCAGTTCCGTCTTGCCGAGGTTCAGCTTGAGGTGGTGATCCGTCATCCACACGGATATGTCTGCCAGACATGCAGAGATGCGAATCGCCACCTGGTCATCAGAAGGGGAAAGGAGAAGATTAATTGTGTGTCGTCTGCATAGCAATGATAGGAGAGACCATGTGAGGTTATGACAGAGCCAAGTGACTTGGTGTATAGCGAGAATAGGAGAGGGCCTAGAACAGAGCCCTGGGGGACACCAGTGGTGAGAGCACGTGGTGTGGAGACGGATTCTCGCCACGCCACCTGGTAGGAGCGACCTGTCAGGTAGGACGCAATCCAAGCGTGGGCCGCGCCGGGAGATGCCCAACTCGGAGAGGGTGGAGAGGAGGATCTGATGGTTCACAGTATCGAAGGCAGCCGATAGGTCTAGAAGGATGAGAGCAGAGGAGAGAGTTAGCTTTAGCAGTGCGGAGCGCCTCCGTGATACAGAGAAGAGCAGTCTCAGTTGAATGACTAGTCTTGAAACCTGACTGATTTGGATCAAGAAGGTCATTCTGAGAGAGATAGCGGAGAGCTGGCCAAGGACGGCACGTTCAAGAGTTTTGGAGAGAAAAGAAAGAAGGGATACTGGTCTGTAGTTGTTGACATCGGAGGGATCGAGTGTAGGTTTTTTCAGAAGGGTGCAACTCTCGCTCTCTTGAAGACGGAAGGGACGTAGCCAGCGGTCAGGGATGAGTTGATGAGCGAGGTGAGGTAAGGGAGGAGGTCTCCGGAAATGGTCTGGAGAAGAGAGGAGGGGATAGGGTCAAGCGGGCAGGTTGTAGGGCGGCCGGCCGTCACAAGACGCGAGATTTCATCTGGAGAGAGAGGGGAGAAAGAGGTCAGAGCACAGGGTAGGGCAGTGTGAGCAGAACCAGCGGTGTCGTTTGACTTAGCAACGAGGATCGGATGTCGTCGACCTTCTTTTCAAAATGGTTGACGAAGTCATCTGCAGAGAGGAGGAGGGGGAGGGGGAGGAGGATTCAGGAGGGAGGAGAAGGTTGCAAAGAGCTTCCTAGGGTTAGAGGCAGATGCTTGGAATTTAGAGTGGTAGAAAGTGGCTTTAGCAGCAGAGAGAGAAGAGGAAAATGTAGAGAGGAGGGAGTGAAAGGATGTCAGGTCCGCAGGGAGGCGGGTTTTCCTCCATTTCCGCTCGGCTGCCCGGAGCCCTGTTCTGTGAGCTCGCAATGAGTCGTCGAGCCACGGAGCGGGGAGGGGAGGACCGAGCCGGCCTGGAGGATAGGGGACATAGAGAGTCAAAGGATGCAGAAAGGGAGGAGAGGAGGGTTGAGGAGGCAGAATCAGGAGATAGGTTGGAGAAGGTTTGAGCAGAGGGAAGAGATGATAGGATGGAAGAGGAGAGAGTAGCGGGGAGAGAGAGCGAAGGTTGGGACGGCGCGATACCATCCGAGTAGGGGCAGTGTGGGAAGTGTTGGATGAGAGCGAGAGGGAAAAGGATACAAGGTAGTGGTCGGAGACTTGGAGGGGAGTTGCAACGAGGTTAGTGGAAGAACAGCATCTAGTAAAGATGAGGTCGAGCGTATTTCCTGCCTTGTGAGCAGGGGGGAAGGTGAGAGGGTGAGGTCAAAAGAGGAGAGGAGTGGAAAGAAGGAGGCAGAGAGGAATGAGTCAAAGGTAGGCGTGGGGAGGTTAAAGTCGCCCAGAACTGTGAGAGGTGAGCCGTCCTCAGGAAAGGAGCTTATCAAGGCATCAAGCTCATTGATGAACTCTCCGAGGGAACCTGGAGGGCGATAAATGATAAGGATGTTAAGCTTGAAAGGGCTGGTAACTGTGACAGCATGGAATTCAAAGGAGGCGATAGACAGATGGGTAAGGGGAGAAAGAGAGAATGACCACTTGGGAGAGATGAGGATCCCGGTGCCACCACCCCGCTGACCAGAAGCTCTCGGGTGTGCGAGAACACGTGGGCAGACGAAGAGAGAGCAGTAGGAGTAGCAGTGTTGTCTGTGGTGATCCATGTTTCCGTCAGTGCCAAGAAGTCGAGGGACTGGAGGGAGACATAGGCGGAGATGAACTCTGCCTTGTTGGCCGCAGATCGGCAGTTCCAGAGGCTACCGAGACCTGGAACTCCACGTGGGTCGTGCGCGCTGGGACCACCAGATTAGGGTGGCCGCGCCACGCGGTGTGGAGCGTTTGTATGGTCTGTGCAGAGAGGAGAGAACAGGGATAGACAGACACATAGTTGACAGGCTACACAAGAGGCTACGCTAATGCAAAGGAGATTGGAATGACAAGTGGACTACACGTCACGAGTGTTCAGAGAGTTAAGCTTACGTAGCAAGAATCTTATTGACTAAAATGATTAAAATGATACAGTACTGCTGAAGTAGGTTAGCTGGCAGAGGCTGCGTTGTTGACTAAGTAGGCTAGTTGGCATTGGCTGCGTTGTTGACACTACACTAATCAAGTCGTTCCGTTGAGTGTAATAGTTTCTACTGTGCTGCTATTCGGGGCTTGGCTAGCTAGCAGTGTTGATTACGTTACGTTGCGTTAAAAGAACGACAATAGCTGGCTAACTAACCTAGGAAGTCGCTCTAGACTACACAATTATCTTTGATACAAAGACGGCTGTGTAGCTAGCTATGTAGCTAGCTACGATCAAACAAATCAAGCCGTTGTACTGTAATGAAATGAAATGAAAAATGTGATACTACCTGTGGAGCGGCGAAATGCGACCGGATTGTTGAGTGCAGAAGTTCTGTTCGGTAGACGTTGGCTAGCTGTTGGCTAGCTAGCAGAGTCTCCTATGTTAAGGACGACATAAAACTACACACTCTAAACTACACAATTATCTTGGGTACGAAGACAGCAAAGACAACTATGTAGCTAGCTAACACTACACTAATCAAGTCGTTCGGTTGAGTGTAATAGTTGTGCTGCTAATCGGTAGACGGTGGACTAGCTAACGGTGGACGTTAGCTAGCTGGCTAGCTGCAGGGCAGTGTAGACTGCGTTAGGACGACGAAATACGATAATTACGCAATTATCTATGAAACAAAGACGGCTGTGTAGCTAGCTAAGAAGAAATTGATAAGATTAGACAAATCAAACCGTTGTACTATAATGAAATGTAATGAAATGTAATACTACCTGCGGACCGAGTGCAGATGCGGACCGAGTGCAGATGCGACCGCTCGCTCCAACCCTGTATAATGAGGGTTGGAGTACTTTAAAGTATTTTTACTTATGTATTTTACACCACTGGTGTCACACACACAGTGTCTACCATTGTCCTAGCTAGCTAGAGTAGCGGTGTCGCCTCCCGCTTGTGTCTTCGTTCTTTTTTCCTGTTATTATGGTGAATAAATGTATTGGCTGGTAAGAATGTGGTATATTTTTTCATCTAGCTGCCACAGCTGCTGGTGGGCCAAAAATGTCGTTTTTAGGCTCTGTTCGTAAACCATGTCGAAGGTCATTCCAAATCCAGTCACAGGCATTTGTTTACACCTTGTTCCTTCATGTTAACTCATTAGCTAGCTAAAAACCTGGTTCATTCACCAGTATATCTAAACATTTGGGGGCACAGAAAGAAAGGAAGATGATTAGCTTCTTTAGAAGGTCAATGATCATAGCAATTGAAAAATGACTGATCTCTTGCATGTCGTCACTCAAAAACGTTGTGCTCTTAAAGAGACCGTGTAGAGTTTTCTATTCAATGCATCTCTATAGGTAGAGTTTTACACCATGTAGAAACCTACTATTCTACAAACAACTTTGAATTAATTTAAATTACAGGTTTTTGTATCAACATTTTAGATTTTTATAATAAACAAATATCTTTACAGGGTTAAATATTGGTTTCTAGAGCACAACATGTGCTTCAAAAGTAGATATAGGCCCAATATACTATATATCGATCAATAAAAACATATTCTGGTTCTCCTAGATTTCATGTTGTGCTCCTTTTTTATATTAGGAGCACCAGTGCTACCAATGAAAAATATTAATTTAGAGCCGTGTGTGTGTGTGTGTGTGTTTGAAGAGGAAGCATGGAAGCAAAAACATGGAATCAGAAGAGCTACTGTGCATCATGACGGCCCGCCCTTGTGCGCCATGGTATCTCTATGGACACAACAACATGCACTTACTTCACAGGCACTGAACGAGCCTGAGTCTACATGCGGAGTGCTGATGTCACTAGTTGCTGGGCTTCTTTTCAAAGGAATTAAATAGATCAGTCACTGTCCACCAACCACCACAAGCTGTGACAACTCACAAGTCCTCTATTTGATTCAGACGAAAAATTGTTCATGTGGGGTAGCTCATAGATTGTATACTGAACCGAAATATAAATGCAACAATTTTAACAATTTTACATGTGTTTATATTTTTGTTCACTATATATACACTGTATGTGTATATAGGATACACTGTACATATTATTATATGGGTGAATTTGTTTGTTTTTTAAACATTCCCTGGATGTGCATTTAAAACTATTAGTTAAATTAATTTCAATACACATTGTGTATTTAAATAACTTTCAATACACATTGTCTGAATGGAGTTGAAGTGAGTTAAATCAATTATCTCTTAATCTAATACACTGTACAAGTGTTGTCAGCTACTTAAATTGCTGTATGGCTCTTTACTGTTGAGCTTCCCCACTGGGCACAGACGTCATGTCAACATCTATTCCACGTTGGTTCTTTGAAATGATGTGGAAACAACGTTGATTCAACCAGTGTGTGCCCAGTGGGTCAAGTCTGTTTTGTTTACCTCGATCTTCTCTGCACGTGAGTAGGGAGGGAGTGCTGGAGGATTAGCGTGCTCTGATCATCACAGTCTACGTGCTACCATAACAACAGTGAATGAAGAAAGGCAGTTTAGAATACAGTTTTCTCCTCATTGCTCGTGTTTGTCAGTGTGAGAATCTCTCTCTCTGAATTTAAATCATCCTTCGGCCACTAACCATGTCTCTGTCAGGTTCGCAGACTCCAGAGGACGGCTTGTACGGTAAGGGTTTGGGGGACTGAGCTGGCCGGGGTGGTTACTTTGTGTCAATGTATAAAAAATGATTTATTGTTTTTGGGTCAATGCAAAGTCGGGTCAATGATGATTGATTTGTGTGTTACTATCAAATGTTTCTAAAAGCCTTGTTACTGCCCTAGGATGACTCTTTCTCTGTGTTTACCATAGGGATTAACTATGTCCAAGTGTTCTTCTAGGTTACATTCTTTATAAATAATTCCAAATGGGGTCCATCAGGAAAAGAACACTATTGATGTATAAATGATTATGTTCATCCTCAGGCCTGTAACGCTTATTTGTTAGTAACAATCAATTAATGATGCATGAACATTGACCTCTCATTAGAAGAAGGTCGTTTGCTACATTTGACTTAATTCACACACAACACTTATATAATCATTAACCATGACAGAATGCATGGATAGCGTGGACTAAAAGGGCAGGTTAGGGGAGAAACGTTACCACACCCATTTGGAGTTGTTGCAACGGACATGTCATTGTGTAAACGGATTTCATGACTCACCTTTTTCTATCTCCCTAAGCCAATTAAACCCGGGAGATTCCCCTGAGGCTTATAGCTCACTGTACAGTTTGCTTATAGCCTCTACAGTACATGGGAGATGTTGTCCAGCTGTCAATGTATACACAACTCATACACAGATGGGAATAGTACATTGGACATGGTTGAACCGTAAACAGATTTATTAAGCCGTAATATCTAGGACTTTAACGCAAAGCTTTGGAACGAGCACAACAACACATTTGTGCTTTGTTTTTCAAGAACTAGGCCTATATTAACAGACATTACATAAACCTGATTGGCACTAATTCTATGGATGGATACTGGACGATTGACAGGCATTGTGTATTGCTGCAGTGCAACATGGTCAAGGCCGCAGAGAGAGAAAGAGAGAGAGAAACAGCAGGCTGTCAGCCAGTGATTATGTCATAACTCTCTCTCTGGGAGGAAAACTAGGGCAACAGCACAGTTTCCCCTCTGTGCTCTCTTCTCCACCCCCACCCCCCCCCCCCTCCTATTCATAATGCCATCTCCACTGTTGCTGTTTACATGGTCTCTCACTTACATAAAGAAAATAAAACAGGGGAAGAGAAAAACAGAGGGGATGAGTGTTGATGATGTTTGCATACATGCATTCCTGAGTGAGAGATAATGAGATAGGAGAGAGGAGAGGGTGGATCATCTCATACAGAAATAAGATCTTATGTAAGCAGGCGGCACTCTGCCAGGGCACTCTGTCAGTGCTTGGCCCTGTTTGTTTGTGTGTGTTAGTGTGTGTTGTGTTCGTCCGTGTGCATGTGTTGCATGTGCTTATCATGGAACACTCAAACAATGCAACGGACTAGTTTCAGAGGGAGCAGTGATGAGATTATCATGTTAAAGACCAGAGACCAGTAGGTTTAAAGATAAGTGCTAAATGCATTTTAAGGAATATAGTTGTAGTTATTATCTTAATAAAATATATACAATTCACAACGTGATTCACACAATAAACAATGTTCACAATAGGCCTAGTTAAATTTCCATATCTCGGGTAAATAGTCTATGGGTATTTCAATACCTTGGGTAAATAGTCTATGGGTATTTCAATACCTTGGGTAAATAGTCTATGGGTATTTCAATACCTCAGGTGCACCCATCTAATATCAATGATCACCGGTATATCATCAGATCAATTCAATATAGAACTTCGCTAGCACAGACTGGAATATGTTCCGGGATTCATCCAATAAGATAAAGGAGTTTACCACATCACCGGCTTCTTCAATTAGTGCTACGACGAAGTCTACCCCACAGTGACCATACATACATATCCCAACCAGAAGCCATGGATTACAGGAAACATCCACACTGAGCTAAAGGCTAGAGCTGCCGCTAATCCGGCCTCTTATAACAAATCCCGCTACGACCTCCGACGAGCCATCAAACTTGCAAACGTCAATGCAGGACTAATATCGAATCCTACTACTCCGGCCCTGACACTTGTCGGATGTGGAGGGGCTTGCAAACTATCACAGATTGCAAAGGGAAATCCAGCCGCGAACTGCCCAGTGACGCGAGTCTACCAGATTACCTAAATGTATTGAACAAAAACAGAAAGTGCTGAAATAAAACATCTCAGAAATGTTCCATGTGCACAAAAAGTTTATTTCTCTCAAATGCTGTG
The DNA here is from genome assembly GCF_034236695.1 of Oncorhynchus nerka. NCBI lineage: Eukaryota > Metazoa > Chordata > Actinopteri > Salmoniformes > Salmonidae > Oncorhynchus > Oncorhynchus nerka. The sequence continues at coordinate 87,814,388 of NC_088417.1, forward strand.
CACACATTGGTTATATCCTTGTTAGTGAGCATTTCTAATTTGCCAAGACAATCCATCCACCTGACAGGTGTGGTATATCAATAAGCTGATTAAGTAGGATGATCATTACACAGGTGCACCTTGTGCCGAGGACAATAAAATGGCACTCTAAAATGTGCAGTTTTGTCACAATACAATGCCACAGATGACTCAAGTTGAGGGAGCATGCAATTGGCATGCTGACTGCAGGAATGTCCACCACAGCTGTTGCCAAAGTTGTTTTAACAGAAGAGAATTTGGCAGTACGTCCAACTGGCTTCATAACCGCAGACCATGTGTAACCACGGCAGCTCAGGACCTCCATATCTGGCTTCTTCAACTGCGGGATCGTCTGAGACCAGCCACCCGGACAGCTGATGAAACTGTGGGGTTTCTACAACTGAAGAATTTCTGCACAAACTGTCAGAAATTGTCTCAGGGAAGCTCATTTGCGGGCTTGTGGTCCTCCCTAGGGTCTTGAAGATAGCATTGGCCCAGTAACGCGACGCAAACACAGTAGCTTGATTTGTAAAAAAAATTACTTAATAAGTTAATGGTCCACAAACTCATTCAACCAGTCTCAGGACGAGCCCCAAATTAACTGTAGTATAGATCCATTACACTTTGTGAGAAAAAATGGGAAAGGGGAACCAGAATTGTTTTATTTTATATGAATTAATATATACAATAATATATATAGTAATATATACAGTACCAGTCAAAAGTTTGGACAAACCTACTCATTCCAGGGTTTTTCTTTATTTTTACTATTTTCTACACTGTAGAATAATAGTGAAAACATCAAAACAATGAAATAACACATATGGAATCATTTAGTAACCCAACATTTTTTAAACAAATCAAAATATATTTTATATTTGAGATTCTTCAAAGTAGCTCAAATAATCAAAGAGAAATGACAGACCAGCATTACTTTAAGACATGAAGGTCAGTTAATGTGGAAAATTTCAAGAACTTTGAAAGTTTCTTAAAGTGCAGTCACAAAAACCATCAAGCGCTTTGATGAAACTGGCTCTCACGAGGACTGCCAAAGGAAAGGAAGGCCCAGAGTTACCTCTGCTGCAGAAGACAAGTTAATTGGAGTGCACCTCAGATTGCAGCCCAAATAAATGCCTCACCGATTTCAAGTAACAGACACATCTCAACATGGTCGATTTGCTGCGAAGAAACCACTACTAAAGGACACTAATAAGAAAAAGAGACTTGCTTGGGCTAAGAAACACTAGCAATGGACATTAAACATGTGGAAATCTGTCCTTTGGTCTAATGAGTCCAATTTTGAGAATTTTGGTTCCAATCGCCAAGTCTTTGTGAGACGCAGAGTGGGTGAACGGATGATCTCCGTATGTGTGATTCCCACCGTGAAGCAAGGAGGACGAGGTGTGATGACGTGGTGGTGCTTTGCTGGTGACAATGTCTGTGATTTATTTAGAATTCAAGGCACACGTAACCAGCATGCCTACCACAGCATTCTGAAGCGATACACCATCCCATCCGGTTTGCGCTTTGTGGGACTATCATTTGTTTTTCAACAGGACAATGACCCAACACACCTCCAGGCTGTGTAAGGGCTATTTGACCTAAAAGGAGAGTGATGGAGTGCCGCATCAGATGACCTGGCCCCACAATCTCCTGAACTCAACCCAATTGAGATGGTTTGAGATGAGTTGGAATGCAGTGAAGAAAAAGCAGCCAACAAGTCCTCAGCATATGTGGGAACTCTTTCAAGACTGTTGGAAAAGCACTCCAGGTGATATATATATATATATATATATATATATATATATATATATTGTATTACCCTACCTACTAACCCTATACTAATTAAAACCTGGAACTTATTCCAGTCAATCAATCAAATGTATTTATTAAGCTCTTCTTACATCAGCTGATGTCACAAAGTGTTGTACAGAAACCCAGCCTTAAACCCCAAATAGTAAATCATTCCACTACTTTAACCCTAACTGATTCTACCCCAGGCCAATGACCTGAGAGGATGGGACACTACCACTCAACACACTCTTGCAACTCTTCTGAAGTCAAATCTCGTACCCCCATGTACTTCTCTGCAGCTGGCACCACAACATCTATTTTCTGTGATTCACGTTCCATTTCTGTGGTACAGTTGATAACCATTGCTACGAATGCTAAGAAGCCAACCTTACAGAAGCATATGTCACTCATTGGTCTATCCCTCTGTGCTGGCACAGATCTATTATTCACAGGGATCCTCTCAGAATCCCTGACTATTGACCCATCATGTGCACCCCTACAGCTGACACACACAACTTTATCCGCCAAAGCTACACAGTCCTCTATCCCATGCCTTCCTGCACACTTCCCACATCTTGGAATCTCCCTCCTGCAACCAGCTATGACATGACCATAAACGTTGCACCTGAAACAGCACAGTGGATTCGCCACAAACATTCTAACAGGATAATTGATATATTCTAACATGACCTTGTCAGGTAAAGACTGACTCAAAACTCAAAAGGACTGACAGTGACTCCTCTGTTTCACCACGCTCACCACCGCGTATGAGACACACCAAACGGTGGGCGTCACAAACACCAGGAATCTTCAACTTCAAATGCTCCACCTCCACACGTAATGCTACCCCAAAAATCACTCCTTTCAATCGTGCCCTGTTCCTAAGAGTAAAGTAAAAAACAGATCTTGACCCAAGTTGCGTCGCATGGAGCGCCTCCTCCCTCTGATCTGAAGAAACCCAAACAAACATCACAAGACCACTTTGGGTTACCTTCACCAACTCAATACCACCCACCATCTTTTCCACCCAACCTGAAACCACCCATGGATCAGCCAATCAGCCTGTTTCCACCCTCTTCAAAAGTCTAATTCCCACGGGACCAAACGTATCTTTATCAACCTCGGGCTCCGAGCTCCTCACAACACCTTCTATCCATTTCACCTCCAGAACTCGAACTGGTTTCCGGCTCACTCTGTTTGAACTTGACAAAAACCTTCCTCAACATACCCTCTCCCTTATTATTGCAAGCTTCTACAGATTTGAACCCATCCTCAGTATTTTCAACCTCCTCTCTCTTTCCCTCCAATCCTCCTCCAATAATCAATTACCTGACTCTAAAAATATTAAACTTTCCCAAGCTGAAATCTCCTTCTAGACACATGCTAAGCCCTGTTCTCCCTCCACTTCAAACATACCAACCTTATCTAAGTTATATTCGCTATTTCGCTGTCTAAAATGGTGCATCCTCTGCAGGGCTTTCTCGAGATTGAAAATGATTGAGCTGTCAATCAAAGGCGGGAACTAAATCATTTGCGCACTTCTGATTGGTTAAATTGTGTCTCACATACACATAAAGACTTTTTAAGGAAAACTTTGCAATTTTGTGAATTAAGCCTTTTTTCCTACTTACCCAGAGTCAGACAAAGTCATGGATACCATTTTTATGTCTGTGTGTAGTTTGAAGGAAGTTGAAGGTAGCATATCGTTAGCTTTGCGCAATTAGCCTCTCTGGAATCTGGAAAGTATTCGGCATGGACTCTCAGATTCTCAGAAAGTTCTACAGCTCCACGATTGAGAGCATCTTGACTGGCTGCATCGCCACTTGATATGGCAACTGCTTAGCATCCGACCGCAAGGTGCTACAAGACCTACAGTATATACCAGGCGGTGTCAGAGGAAGGCCCTAAAAATGGTCAAAGACTCCAGACACCCAAGTCATAGACTGTTCTCTCTGCTACCGCACAGCAAGCGGTACCAATGCACCAAGTCTAGAACCAACAGCACCCAGAACAGCTTATACCCCAAAGCCATAAACTGCTAAATAGTTAGTTAAATCATTCACCAATAGCTACCTGGAATATCTGCATTGACCCTTTTTGCAACACCTCTTTTGACTGATCACATACTATTTCTCTAGTATTTATCTTTCTCTCTCTGCATCGTTGGGAAGTAAGTAAGCATTTCACTGTTAGTCTACACCTGTTGTTTTAGGAAGCACATTTGATTTGATTTGAATTGCTGGAAGTCTCCAGGAACTACTAGCTGGCTTCTCTCAAAAGCAGGGAAATAGACCTTCTAACTACTCAAAAGCTGGGTGGTTGGTCATTTATAGTTTTACAAAGCTATACATAGTAATCAATACAGGTGTATGCCACCTGGCAAAGATTGTAAAAGAGGTGCATGAAAAGCTATTTATTATGTGTGAATTGTTTCGTATTGTTTTCTAGGTATTACTACTGCACTGCTGGAGTTAGAAACACATGCATCAGCAAATATGTGTATAATAAACTTTGATTTGACTAGGCCATAACATGCTTAAACTTTACTCCCCAACGGGCTCGGGAGAGGCGAAGGTCAAGAAAGGCGTCCTCCGAAACATGATCCGCTATGACACGCTGCTTCTTAACACACTGCTCACTTAACCCGGAAGTCAGCCATACCAATGTGTCAGAGGAAACAGTGTTCAACTGACGACTGAAGTCAGTTTGCAAGTGCCGAGCCTGCTTCAAGGAGTCTCTAGAGCACGATGAGCCAATGACAGCCCCCCGGCCAAACCCTCCCCTGACTTGTGCGCCTCCCTATGGTGCCAGCTGTGACACAGCCTGGGATCAGCTCTTCGATGTAGTGCCTTAGAACGCTAATTTGGGAGCCCAAGCTTATCTGTCAAAAATACATTCAGAATATTCTAATTCTAATCAACTCAGAATGTTTAGGCATGTTAGCTGGCTAACTCATTGATCCTGCTTTGTAGTATAGCCCTCTGCATTACGTGTCATAACCTTAAGACAGCCGTCTACTGTAATGATAAAGCAACAACAGACAATTAAACACTCTCTTTAGATCAAATCAAAGGTTATTGATCGAGTACACATTTTGCAGCTGTTATCGCAGGTACAGCGAAATGCTTATGTTAGTATACCTAACAATAGAAAACAACACAAGCAAATCCAAAAAATGTAAATAAAAAAATGAAGAAATATAGTACCCGGTCTCAACGTAAACAGTGAAGAGGTGACTCTAGGATACTGGCCTTCTAGGCAGAGTTCCTCTGTCCAGTGTCTGTGTTCTTTTGCCCATCTTAATCTTTTATTTTTATTGGCCCGTCTGAGATATGGATTTTTCATTGCAACTCTGCCTAGAAGGTCAGCATCCCAGAGTCGCCGCTTCACTGTTGACGTTGAGACTGGTGTTTTGCAGGTACTATTTAATGAAGCTGCAAATTGAGGACTGGTGAGGTGTCTGTTTCTCAAACTAGACACTCTAATGTACTTGTCCTCTCGCTCAGTTGTGCACTGGGGCCTGCAACTCCTCTTTCTATTCTGGTTTGAGCCAGCTCGCGCTGTTCTGTGAAGGGAGTAGTACACAGACCAGAGGACATTTCTCCAAAAAGTACAATCTTTGTCCCCATGTGCAGTTGCAAACCGTAGTCTGGCTTTTTTATGGCGGTTTTGGAGCAATGGCTTCTTCCTTGCTGAGCGGCCTTTCAGGTTATGTTGATATAGGACTTGTTTTACTGTGGATATAGATATTTTTGTACCTGTTTCCTCCAGCATCTTTACAGTCCATCTTTGCATCTTTACAAGGTCCCTTACTGTTGTTCTGGGATTGATTTGCACTTTTCGCACCAAAGTACGTTAATCTCTAGGAGACAGAACATGTCTCCTTCCTGAGCGGTGTGACAACTGCATGGTCCCATGGTGTTTATACTTGCATACTATTGTTTGTACAGATGAATGTGGTACCTTCAGGCATTTGGAAATTGCTCCCAAGGATGAACCAGATTTGTGGAGGTCTACAATACTTTTTGGAGGTCTTGGCTGATTTCTTTAGATTTTCCCATGATGTCAAGCAAAGAGGCACTGAGTTTGAAGGTAGGCCTTGAAATACATCCACAGATACACTTCCAATTGACTCAAATGATGTCAATTAGCCTATCAGAAGATTCTAAAGCCATGACATAATTTTCTGGAATTTTTCAAGCTGTTTAAAGGCACAGTCAGCTTAGTGTATGTGCACTTCTGACCCACTGGAATTGTTATACAGTGAATTATAAGTGAAATAATCTGTATGTAAACAATTGTTGTAAAAATGACTTGTGTCATGCACAAAGTAAATGTCCTAACCGACTTGCCAAAACTATAGCTTGTTAACAAGAAATCTGTGGAGTGGTTTAAAAACAAGTTTTAATGACTCTGACCTAAGTGTATGTAAACTTCTGACTTCAACTGTATATAGGGCAGCAGTCTCTAAGGTGCACGGTAGAGGACATGGATGGTAGCCAAGTTCAGGTCAAGGTATTGGGAGCAGGCTGGCTAGTGGTGACTATTTAACAATCTCATGGCATCTAATTTTTAGGTCTCTTGGCCCAGCTTTGATGCACCTGTACGGTCTCTGCCTTCTAGATAGTAGCGAGGTGAACAAGCCATGGCTCAGGTGGCTGAGGTCCTTCATGGTCTTCTGGGCCATTCTGTGACATAGCGTGCTGTAAATGTCCTGGAGGGCAAATATACTTATTTGTCTATTTTTAGTGTGCTCATGCTGTATCCCTCACTTGCATGACTGCTGGCTGATATGTGGTCTGCCACACCCTCCTGATTTAGCCTACAGTCTTCCAGAATGGGGCTTTAGTAAAGTTATTCCGGGAGATTGAAAACGATTGAATAAGATTAACTGAAAAGTAAACTATGGAATGTTCCAGAATTAGCTCAGCTCTCAGTTTGCAACATTGCTGACAGGGTGCATGTCTCTGTCTCTCTCTGTCTCTCTCACACACACACACACACACACACACACACACACACACACACACACACACACACACACACACACACACACACACACACAGACTCTTGGGTGGAGCTGGAGGAGCTGCTATCAGCGGTGAGCAGCAGGGAGAGTCTGACAGGACAAGAACAGGACACAGCCTCCTGGGCCCTGCAGGGGGAGCTACAGAGGATCCTGCTAGAGGCACAGCTCGAGAGTAAAGACAGGTTAGTAGCTGAGAGAGGAGTAATGACAGGTTGGTAGCTGAGAGGAGTAAAGACAGGTTAGTGGCTGAGAGGAGTAATGACAGGTTAGTGGCTGAGAGGAGTAATGACAGGTTAGTAGCTGAGAGGAGTGATGACAGGTTAGTAGCTGAGAGAGGAGTGATGACAGGTTAGTAGCTGAGAGGAGTAATGACAGGTTAGTAGCTGAGAGGAGTGATGACAGGTTAGTAGCTGAGAGGAGTGATGACAGGTTAGTAGCTGAGAGGAGTGATGACAGGTTAGTAGCTGAGAGGAGTAATGACAGGTTAGTAGCTGAGAGGAGTGATGACAGGTTAGTAGCTGAGAGGAGTAATGACAGGTTAGTAGCTGAGAGGAGTGATGACAGGTTAGTAGCTGAGAGGAGTGATGACAGGTTAGTAGCTGAGAGGAGTAATGACAGGTTAGTAGCCGAGAGGAGTGATGACAGGTTAGTAGCTGAGAGGAGTGATGACAGGTTAGTAGCTGAGAGGAGTAATGACAGGTTAGTAGCTGAGAGAGGAATAATAACAGGTTAGTAGCTGAGAGGAGTAATGACAGGTTAGTAGCTGACAGAGGAGTAATGACAGGTTAGTAGCTGAGAGGAATAATGACAGGTTAGTAGCTGAGAGAGGAGTAATAACAGGTTAGTAGCTGAGAGAGGAGTAATGACAGGTTAGTAGCTGAGAGAGGAGTAATGACAGGTTAGTAGCTGAGATGAGTAATGACAGGTTAGTAGCTGAGAGGAGTAATGACAGGTTAGTAGCTGAGAGAGGAGTAATGACAGGTTAGTAGATGAGAGAGGAGTAATGACAGGGTAGTAGCTGAGAGAGGAGTAATGACAGGTTAGTAGCTGAGAGAGGAGTAATGACAGGTTAGTAGCTGAGAAGAGTAATGAAAGGTTAGTAGATGAAAGGAGTAATGACAGGTTAGTAGCTGAGAAGAGTAATGACAGGTTAGTAGCTGAGGGGAGTAATGACAGGTTAGTAGCTGAGAGAGGAGTAGTGACAGGTTAGTAGCTGAGAGAGAAGTAATGACAGGTTAGTAGCTGAGAGGAATAATGACAGGTTAGTAGCTGAGAGAGGAGTAATGACAGGTTAGTAGCTGAGAGAGGAGTAGTGACAGGTTAGTAGCTGAGAGAGGAGTAATGACAGCTTAGTAGCTGAGAAGAGTAATGACAGGTTAGTAGCTGAGTGGAATAATAACAGGTTAGTAGATGAGAGGAGTAATGACAGGTTAGTAGCTGAGAGAGGAAAATTAACAGGTTCGTACCTGAGAGGAGTAATGACAGGTTAGTAGCTGAGAGGAGTAATGACAGGTTAGTAGCTGAGAGGAGTAATAACAGGTTAGTAGCTGAGAGAGGAGTGATGACAGGTTAGTAGCTGAGAGGAGTAATGACAGGTTAGTAGCTGAGAGGAGTAATGACAGGTTAGTAGCTGAGAGGAGTAATGACAGGTTAGTAGCTGAGAGAGGAGTGATGACAGGTTAGTAGCTGAGGGGAGTAATGACAGGTTAGTAGCTGAGAGGAGTAATGACAGGTTCGTACCTGAGAGGAGTAATGACAGGTTAGTAGCTGAGAGAGGAGTGATGACAGGTTAGTAGCTGAGAGGAGTAATGACGGGTTAGTAGCTGAGAAGAGTAATGACAGGTTAGTAGCTGAGAGAGGAGTAATGACAGGTTAGTAGCTGAGAGGAGTAATGACAGGTTAGTAGCTGAGAGAGGAGTAATGACAGGTTAGTAGCTGAGAGAGGAGTAATGACAGGTTAGTAGCTGAGAGGAGTAATGACAGGTTAGTAGCTGAGAGAGGAGTAATGACAGGTTAGTAGCTGAGAGAGGAGTAATGACAGGTTAGTAGCTGAGAGGAGTAATGACAGGTTAGTAGCTGAGAGAGGAGTAATGACAGGTTAGTAGCTGAGAGGAGTGATGACAGGTTAGTAGCTGAGAAGAGTAATGACAGGTTAGTAGCTGAGAGGAGTAATGACAGGTTAGTAGCTGACAGAGGAGTAATGACAGGTTAGTAGCTGCGAAGAGTAATGACAGGTTAGTAGATGAGAGAGCAGTAATGACAGGTTAGTAGCTGAGAGGAGTGATGACAGGTTAGTAGATGAGAGAGGAGTAATGACAGGTTAGTAGCTGAGAGGAGTGATGACAGGTTAGTAGCTGAGAGGAGTGATGACAGGTTAGTAGCTGAGAGGAGTGATGACAGGTTAGTAGCTGAGAGAGGAGTAATGACAGGTTAGTAGCTGAGAGGAGTGATGACAGGTTAGTAGCTGAGAGAGGAGTAATGACAGGTTAGTAGCTGAGAGGAACAATAACAGGTTAGTAGCTGAGAGAGGAGTAATGACAGGTTAGTAGCTGAGAGGAGTAATGACAGGTTAGTAGCTGAGAGGAGTAATGACGGGTTAGTAGCTGAGAGGAGTAATGACAGGTTAGTAGCTGAGAGAGGAGTAATAACAGGTTCGTAGCTGAGAGAGGAATAATGACAGGTTAGTAGCTGAGAGAGGAGTAATGACAGGTTAGTAGCTGAGAGAAGAGTAATGACAGGTTAGTAGCTGAGAGGAGTAATGACAGGTTAGTAGCTGAGAGAGGAATAATAACAGGTTAGTAGCTGAGAGAGGAGTAATGACAGGTTAGTAGCTGAGAGAGGAGTAATGACAGGTTAGTAGCTGAGAGGAATAATAACAGGTTAGTAGCTGAGAGAGGAGTAATGACAGGTTAGTAGCTGAGAGGAGTAATGACAGGTTAGTAGCTGAGAGGAGTAATGACAGGTTAGTAGCTGAGAGAGGAATAATAACAGGTTCGTACCTGAGAGGAGTAATGACAGGTTAGTAGCTGAGAGGAGTAATGACAGGTTAGTAGCTGAGAGGAGTAATGACAGGTTAGTAGCTGAGAGAGGAGTGATGACAGGTTAGTAGCTGAGGGGAGTAATGACAGGTTAGTAGCTGAGAGGAGTAATGACAGGTTCGTACCTGAGAGGAGTAATGACAGGTTAGTAGCTGAGAGAGGAGTGATGACAGGTTAGTAGCTGAGAGGAGTAATGACGGGTTAGTAGCTGAGAAGAGTAATGACAGGTTAGTAGCTGAGAGAGGAGTAATGACAGGTTAGTAGCTGAGAGGAGTAATGACAGGTTAGTAGCTGAGAGAGGAGTAATGACAGGTTAGTAGCTGAGAGAGGAGTAATGACAGGTTAGTAGCTGAGAGGAGTAATGACAGGTTAGTAGCTGAGAGAGGAGTAATGACAGGTTAGTAGCTGAGAGGAGTAATGACAGGTTAGTAGCTGAGAGAGGAGTAATGACAGGTTAGTAGCTGAGAGAGGAGTAATGACAGGTTAGTAGCTGAGAGGAGTGATGACAGGTTAGTAGCTGAGAAGAGTAATGACAGGTTAGTAGCTGAGAGGAGTAATGACAGGTTAGTAGCTGACAGAGGAGTAATGACAGGTTAGTAGCTGCGAAGAGTAATGACAGGTTAGTAGATGAGAGAGCAGTAATGACAGGTTAGTAGCTGAGAGGAGTGATGACAGGTTAGTAGATGAGAGAGGAGTAATGACAGGTTAGTAGCTGAGAGGAGTGATGACAGGTTAGTAGCTGAGAGGAGTGATGACAGGTTAGTAGCTGAGAGGAGTGATGACAGGTTAGTAGCTGAGAGAGGAGTAATGACAGGTTAGTAGCTGAGAGGAGTGATGACAGGTTAGTAGCTGAGAGAGGAGTAATGACAGGTTAGTAGCTGAGAGGAACAATAACAGGTTAGTAGCTGAGAGAGGAGTAATGACAGGTTAGTAGCTGAGAGGAGTAATGACAGGTTAGTAGCTGAGAGGAGTAATGACGGGTTAGTAGCTGAGAGGAGTAATGACAGGTTAGTAGCTGAGAGAGGAGTAATAACAGGTTCGTAGCTGAGAGAGGAATAATGACAGGTTAGTAGCTGAGAGAGGAGTAATGACAGGTTAGTAGCTGAGAGAAGAGTAATGACAGGTTAGTAGCTGAGAGGAGTAATGACAGGTTAGTAGCTGAGAGAGGAATAATAACAGGTTAGTAGCTGAGAGAGGAGTAATGACAGGTTAGTAGCTGAGAGAGGAGTAATGACAGGTTAGTAGCTGAGAGGAATAATAACAGGTTAGTAGGTGAGAGAGGAGTAATGACAGGTTAGTAGCTGAGAGGAGTAATGACAGGTTAGTAGCTGAGAGGAGTAATGACAGGTTAGTAGCTGAGAAGAGTAATGACAGGTTAGTAGCTGAGAGAGGAGAAATGAAAGGTTAGTAGCTGAGAGGAGTAATGACAGGTTAGTAGCTGAGAGGAGTAATGACAGGTTAGTAGCTGAGAAGAGTAATCACAGGTTAGTAGCTGAGAGAGGAGTAATGACAGGTTAGTAGCTGAGAAGAGTAATGACAGGTTAGTAGCTGAGAAGAGTAATGACAGGTTAGTAGCTGAGAAGAGTAATGACAGGTTAGTAGCTGAGAGGAGTGATGACAGGTTAGTAGCTGAGAGAGGAGTAATGACAGGTTAGTAGCTGAGAGAAGAGTAATAACAGGTTAGTAGCTGAGAGGAATAATGACAGGTTAGTAGCTGAGAGGAATAATGACAGGTTAGTAGTTGAGAGAGGAATAATAACAGGTTAGTAGCCAAGAGGAATAATGACAGGTTAGTAGCTGAGAGGAGTAATGACAGGTTAGTAGCTGAGAGAGGAATAATAACAGGTTAGTAGCTGAGAGAGGAGTAATGACAGGTTAGTAGCTGAGAGAGGAGTAATGACAGGGTAGTAGCTGAGAGAGGAGTAATGACAGGTTAGTAGCTGAGAGAGGAGTAATGACAGGGTAGTAGCTGAGAGAGGAGTAATGACAGGTTAGTAGCCGAGAGGAGTAATGACAGGTTAGTAGCCGAGAGGAGTAATGACAGGGTAGTAGCTGAGAGAGGAGTAATGACAGGTTAGTAGCTGAGAGAGGAGTAATGACAGGTTAGTAGCTGAGAGAGGAGTAATGACAGGGTAGTAGCTGAGAGAGGAGTAATGACAGGTTAGTAGCTGAGAGAGGAGTAATGACAGGGTAGTAGCTGAGAGAGGAGTAATGACAGGTTAGTAGCCGAGAGGAGTAATGACAGGTTAGTAGCCGAGAGGAGTAATGACAGGGTAGTAGCTGAGAGAGGAGTAATGACAGGTTAGTAGCTGAGAGAGGAGTAATGACAGGGTAGTAGCTGAGAGAGCAGTAATGACAGGTTAGTAGCCGAGAGGAGTAATAACAGGTTAGTAGCCGAGAGGAATAATAACAGGTTAGTAGCTGAGAGAGGAGTAATGACAGGTTAGTAGCTGAGAGGAGTAATGACAGGTTAGTAGCTGAGAAGAGTAATGACAGGTTAGTAGCTGAGAGAGGAGTAATGACAGGTTAGTACCTGAGAGGAACAATAACAGGTTAGTAGCTGAGAGAGGAGTAATGACAGGTTAGTAGCTGAGAGGAGTAATGACAGGTTAGTAGCTGAGAGGAGTAATGACGGGTTAGTAGCTGAGAGGAGTAATGACAGGTTAGTAGCTGAGAGAGGAATAATAACAGGTTCGTAGCTGAGAGAGGAATAATAACAGGTTAGTAGCTGAGAGAGGAACAATAACAGGTTAGTAGCTGAGAGAGGAGTAATGACAGGTTAGTAGCTGAGAGGAGTAATGACAGGTTAGTAGCTGAGAGGAGTAATGACAGGTTAGTAGCTGAGAGAGGAATAATAACAGGTTAGTAGCTGAGAGAGGAGTAATGACAGGTTAGTAGCTGAGAGAGGAGTAATGACAGGTTAGTAGCTGAGAGGAATAATAACAGGTTAGTAGCTGAGAGAGGAGTAATGACAGGTTAGTAGCTGAGAGGAGTAATGACGGGTTAGTAGCTGAGAGGAGTAATGACAGGTTAGTAGCTGAGAGAGGAATAATAACAGGTTCGTAGCTGAGAGAGGAATAATAACAGGTTAGTAGCTGAGAGAGGAACAATAACAGGTTAGTAGCTGAGAGAGGAGTAATGACAGGTTAGTAGCTGAGAGGAGTAATGACAGGTTAGTAGCTGAGAGGAGTAATGACAGGTTAGTAGCTGAGAGAGGAATAATAACAGGTTAGTAGCTGAGAGAGGAGTAATGACAGGTTAGTAGCTGAGAGAGGAGTAATGACAGGTTAGTAGCTGAGAGGAATAATAACAGGTTAGTAGCTGAGAGAGGAGTAATGACAGGTTAGTAGCTGCGAGGAGTAATGACAGGTTAGTAGCTGAGAGGAGTAATGACAGGTTAGTAGCTGAGAAGAGTAATGACAGGTTAGTAGCTGAGAGAGGAGAAATGAAAGGTTAGTAGCTGAGAGAGGAATAATAACAGGTTAGTAGCTGAGAGAGGAACAATAACAGGTTAGTAGCTGAGAGAGGAATAATAACAGGTTCGTAGCTGAGAGAGGAATAATAACAGGTTAGTAGCTGAGAGAGGAACAATAACAGGTTAGTAGCTGAGAGAGGAGTAATGACAGGTTAGTAGCTGAGAGGAGTAATGACAGGTTAGTAGCTGAGAGGAGTAATGACAGGTTAGTAGCTGAGAGAGGAATAATTACAGGTTAGTAGCTGAGAGAGGAGTAATGACAGGTTAGTAGCTGAGAGAGGAGTAATGACAGGTTAGTAGCTGAGAGGAATAATAACAGGTTAGTAGCTGAGAGAGGAGTAATGACAGGTTAGTAGCTGAGAGGAGTAATGACAGGTTAGTAGCTGAGAGGAGTAATGACAGGTTAGTAGCTGAGAAGAGTAATGACAGGTTAGTAGCTGAGAGAGGAGAAATGAAAGGTTAGTAGCTGAGAGGAGTAATGACAGGTTAGTAGCTGAGAGGAGTAATGACAGGTTAGTAGCTGAGAAGAGTAATCACAGGTTAGTAGCTGAGAGAGGAGTAATGACAGGTTAGTAGCTGAGAAGAGTAATGACAGGTTAGTAGCTGAGAAGAGTAATGACAGGTTAGTAGCTGAGAAGAGTAATGACAGGTTAGTAGCTGAGAGGAGTGATGACAGGTTAGTAGCTGAGAGGAGTGATGACAGGTTAGTAGCTGAGAGAGGAGTAATGACAGGTTAGTAGCTGAGAGAAGAGTAATGACAGGTTAGTAGCTGAGAGGAATAATGACAGGTTAGTAGCTGAGAGGAATAATGACAGGTTAGTAGTTGAGAGAGGAATAATAACAGGTTAGTAGCCAAGAGGAATAATGACAGGTTAGTAGCTGAGAGGAGTAATGACAGGTTAGTAGCTGAGAGAGGAATAATAACAGGTTAGTAGCTGAGAGAGGAGTAATGACAGGTTAGTAGCTGAGAGAGGAGTAATGACAGGGTAGTAGCTGAGAGAGGAGTAATGACAGGTTAGTAGCTGAGAGAGGAGTAATGACAGGGTAGTAGCTGAGAGAGGAGTAATGACAGGTTAGTAGCCGAGAGAAGTGACAGGTTAGTAGCTGAGAGGAGTAATGACAGGGTAGTAGCTGAGAGGAGTAATGACAGGTTAGTAGCTGAGAGGAGTAATGACAGGTTAGTAGCTGAGAGGGAGTAATGACAGGTTAGTAGCTGAGAGAGAATAATAACAGGTTCGTAGCTGAATGAATAATAACAGGTTAGTAGCTGAGAGAGGAACAATAACAGGTTAGTAGCTGAGAGAGGAGTAATGACAGGTTAGTAGCTGAGAGGAGTAATGACAGGTTAGTAGCTGAGAGGAGTAATGACAGGTTAGTAGCTGAGAGGAGTAATGACAGGTTAGTAGCTGAGAGAGGAATAATTACAGGTTAGTAGCTGAGAGAGGAGTAATGACAGGTTAGTAGCTGAGAGAGGAGTAATGACAGGGTAGTAGCTGAGAGAGGAGTAATGACAGGTTAGTAGCTGAGAGAGGAGTAATGACAGGGTAGTAGCTGAGAGAGGAGTAATGACAGGTTAGTAGCTGACAGGTTAGAGCCGAGAGAGTAATGACAGGGTAGTAGCTGAGAGAGGAGTAATGACAGGTTAGTAGCTGAGAGAGGAGTAATGACAGGGTAGTAGCTGAGAGAGGAGTAATGACAGGTTAGTAGCTGAGAGGAGTAATGACAGGTTAGTAGCTGAGAGAGTAATAAATGACAGGTTAGTAGGAGAGAGAATAATGACAGGTTAGTAGCTGAGAGGGAATAATAACAGGTTAGTAGCTGAGAGAGAATAATGACAGGTTAGTAGCTGAGAGAGGAGTAATGACAGGTTAGTAGCTGAGAAGAGTAATGACAGGTTAGTAGCTGAGAGAGGAGTAATGACAGGTTAGTAGCTGAGAAGAGTAATGACAGGTTAGTAGCTGAGAGAGGAGTAATGACAGGTTAGTAGCTGAGAGAGGAGTAATGACAGGTTAGTAGCTGAGAGAGGAGTAATGACAGGTTAGTAGCTGAGAGAGGAGTAATGACAGGTTAGTAGCTGAGAGAGGAGTAATGACAGGTTAGTAGCTGAGAGAGGAGTAATGACAGGTTAGTAGCTGAGAGAGGAATAATAACAGGTTAGTAGCTGAGAGAGGAATAATAACAGGTTAGTAGCTGAGAGAGAGTAATGACAGGTTAGTAGCTGAGAGGAGTAATGACAGGTTAGTAGCTGAGAAGAGTAATGACAGGTTAGTAGCTGAGAAGAGTAATGACAGGTTAGTAGCTGAGAAGAGTAATGACAGGTTAGTAGCTGAGAGAGGAGTAATGACAGGTTAGTAGCTGAGAGAGTAATGAAAGGTTAGTAGCTGAGAGAGGAGTAATGACAGGTTAGAAGCTGAGAGAGGAGTAATGACAGGTTAGTAGCTGAGAGGAGTAATGACAGGTTAGTAGATGAGAGGAGTAATGACAGGTTAGTAGCTGAGAAGAGTAATGACAGGTTAGTAGCTGAGAAGAGTAATGAAAGGTTAGTAGCTGAGAGAGGAATAATGACAGGATAGTAGCTGAGAGAGGAACAATGACAGGTTAGTAGCTGAGAGAGGAGTAATGACAGCTTAGTAGCTGAGAAGAGTAATGACAGGTTAGTAGCTGAGAAGAGTAATGACAGGTTAGTAGCTGAGAAGAGTGATGACAGGTTAGTAGCTGAGTGGAATAATAACAGGTTAGTAGATGAGAGAGGAATAATAACAGGTTCGTAGCTGAGAGGAACAATAACAGGTTAGTAGCTGAGAGAGGAATAATAACAGGTTAGTAGCTGAGAGGAACAATAACAGGTTAGTAGCTGAGAGAGGAGTAATGACAGGTTAGTAGCTGAGAGGAGTGATGACAGGTTAGTAGCTGAGAAGAGTAATGACAGGTTAGTAGCTGAGAAGAGTAATGACAGGTTAGTAGCTGCGAGGAGTAATGACAGGTTAGTAGCTGAGAGGAGTAATGACAGGTTAGTAGCTGAGAAGAGTAATGACAGGTTAGTAGCTGAGAGAGGAGAAATGAAAGGTTAGTAGCTGAGAGAGGAATAATAACAGGTTAGTAGCTGAGAGAGGAACAATAACAGGTTAGTAGCTGAGAGAGGAATAATAACAGGTTCGTAGCTGAGAGAAGAATAATAACAGGTTAGTAGCTGAGAGAGGAACAATAACAGGTTAGTAGCTGAGAGAGGAGTAATGACAGGTTAGTAGCTGAGAGGAGTAATGACAGGTTAGTAGCTGAGAGGAGTAATGACAGGTTAGTAGCTGAGAGAGGAATAATTACAGGTTAGTAGCTGAGAGAGGAGTAATGACAGGTTAGTAGCTGAGAGAGGAGTAATGACAGGTTAGTAGCTGAGAGGAATAATAACAGGTTAGTAGCTGAGAGGAGTAATGACAGGTTAGTAGCTGAGAGGAGTAATGACAGGTTAGTAGCTGAGAGGAGTAATGACAGGTTAGTAGCTGAGAAGAGTAATGACAGGTTAGTAGCTGAGAGAGGAGAAATGAAAGGTTAGTAGCTGAGAGGAGTAATGACAGGTTAGTAGCTGAGAGGAGTAATGACAGGTTAGTAGCTGAGAAGAGTAATCACAGGTTAGTAGCTGAGAGAGGAGTAATGACAGGTTAGTAGCTGAGAAGAGTAATGACAGGTTAGTAGCTGAGAAGAGTAATGACAGGTTAGTAGCTGAGAAGAGTAATGACAGGTTAGTAGCTGAGAGGAGTGATGACAGGTTAGTAGCTGAGAGGAGTGATGACAGGTTAGTAGCTGAGAGAGGAGTAATGACAGGTTAGTAGCTGAGAGAAGAGTAATGACAGGTTAGTAGCTGAGAGGAATAATGACAGGTTAGTAGCTGAGAGGAATAATGACAGGTTAGTAGTTGAGAGAGGAATAATAACAGGTTAGTAGCCAAGAGGAATAATGACAGGTTAGTAGCTGAGAGGAGTAATGACAGGTTAGTAGCTGAGAGAGGAATAATAACAGGTTAGTAGCTGAGAGAGGAGTAATGACAGGTTAGTAGCTGAGAGAGAGTAATGACAGGGTAGTAGCTGAGAGAGGAGTAATGACAGGTTAGTAGCTGAGAGAGGAGTAATGACAGGGTAGTAGCTGAGAGAGGAGTAATGACAGGTTAGTAGCCGAGAGAAGTAATGACAGGTTAGTAGCCGAGAGGAGTAATGACAGGTTAGTAGCTGAGAGGAGTAATGACAGGTTAGTAGCTGAGAGAGGAATAATAACAGGTTCGTAGCTGAGAGAGGAATAATAACAGGTTAGTAGCTGAGAGAGGAACAATAACAGGTTAGTAGCTGAGAGAGGAGTAATGACAGGTTAGTAGCTGAGAGGAGTAATGACAGGTTAGTAGCTGAGAGGAGTAATGACAGGTTAGTAGCTGAGAGGAGTAATGACAGGTTAGTAGCTGAGAGAGGAATAATTACAGGTTAGTAGCTGAGAGAGGAGTAATGAAAGGTTAGTAGCTGAGAGAGGAGTAATGACAGGGTAGTAGCTGAGAGAGGAGTAATGACAGGTTAGTAGCTGAGAGAGGAGTAATGACAGGGTAGTAGCTGAGAGAGGAGTAATGACAGGTTAGTAGCCGAGAGGAGTAATGACAGGTTAGTAGCCGAGAGGAGTAATGACAGGGTAGTAGCTGAGAGAGGAGTAATGACAGGTCAGTAGCTGAGAGAGGAGTAATGACAGGGTAGTAGCTGAGAGAGGAGTAATGACAGGTTAGTAGCTGAGAGAGGAGTAATGACAGGGTAGTAGCTGAGAGAGGAGTAATGACAGGTTAGTAGCCGAGAGGATTAATGACAGGTTAGTACCTGAGAGAGGAATAATAACAGGTTAGTAGCCGAGAGGAATAATAACAGGTTAGTAGCTGAGAGAGGAGTAATGACAGGTTAGTAGCTGAGAGGAGTAATGACAGGTTAGTAGCTGAGAAGAGTAATGACAGGTTAGTAGCTGAGAGAGGAGTAATGACAGGTTAGTAGCTGAGAAGAGTAATGAAAGGTTAGTAGCTGAGAGAGGAGTAATGACAGGTCAGTAGCTGAGAGAGGAGTAATGACAGGGTAGTAGCTGAGAGAGGAGTAATGACAGGTTAGTAGCTGAGAGAGGAGTAATGACAGGGTAGTAGCTGAGAGAGGAGTAATGACAGGTTAGTAGCCGAGAGGAGTAATGACAGGTTAGTAGCTGAGAGAGGAATAATAACAGGTTAGTAGCCGAGAGGAATAATAACAGGTTAGTAGCTGAGAGAGGAGTAATGACAGGTTAGTAGCTGAGAGGAGTAATGACAGGTTAGTAGCTGAGAAGAGTAATGACAGGTTAGTAGCTGAGAAGAGTAATGACAGGTTAGTAGCTGAGAAGAGTAATGACAGGTTAGTAGCTGAGAGAGGAGTAATGACAGGTTAGTAGCTGAGAAGAGTAATGAAAGGTTAGTAGCTGAGAGAGGAGTAATGACAGGATAGAAGCTGAGAGAGGAGTAGTGACAGGTTAGTAGCTGAGAGGAGTAATGACAGGTTAGTAGATGAGAGGAGTAATGACAGGTTAGTAGCTGAGAAGAGTAATGACAGGTTAGTAGCTGAGAAGAGTAATGAAAGGTTAGTAGCTGAGAGAGGAGTAATGACAGGATAGGAGCTGAGAGAGGAGTAGTGACAGGTTAGTAGCTGAGAGAGGAGTAATGACAGCTTAGTAGCTGAGAAGAGTAATGACAGGTTAGTAGCTGAGAAGAGTAATGACAGGTTAGTAGCTGAGAAGAGTGATGACAGGTTAGTAGCTGAGTGGAATAATAACAGGTTAGTAGATGAGAGAGGAATAATAACAGGTTCGTAGCTGAGAGGAACAATAACAGGTTAGTAGCTGAGAGAGGAATAATAACAGGTTAGTAGCTGAGAGGAACAATAACAGGTTAGTAGCTGAGAGAGGAGTAATGACAGGTTAGTAGCTGAGAGGAGTGATGACAGGTTAGTAGCTGAGAAGAGTAATGACAGGTTAGTAGCTGAGAAGAGTAATGACAGGTTAGTAGATGAGAGGAGTAATGACAGGTTAGTAGCTGAGAATAGTAATGACAGGTTAGTAGCTGAGAAGAGTAATGACAGGTTAGTAGCTGAGAGGAGTAATGACAGGTTAGTAGCTGAGAGAGGAATAATAACAGGTTAGTACCTGAGAGGAGTAATGACAGGTTAATAGCTGAGAGGAGTGATGACAGGTTAGTAGCTGAGAGGAGTGATGACAGGTTAGTAGCTGAGAAGAGTAATGACAGGTTAGTAGCTGAGAGGAGTGACCACAGGTTAGTAGCCGAGAGGAATAATAACAGGTTAGTAGCTGAGAAGAGTAATGACAGGTTAGTAGCTGAGAGGAGTGACCACAGGTTAGTAGCCGAGAGGAATAATAACAGGTTAGTAGCTGAGAAGAGTAATGACAGGTTAGTAGCTGAGAGGAGTAATGACAGGTTAGTAGCTGAGAAGAGTAATGACTGGTTAGTAGCTGAGAGGAGTAATGACAGGTTAGTAGCTGAGAAGAGTAATGACAGGTTAGTAGCTGAGAGGAGTGACCACAGGTTAGTAGCCGAGAGGAATAATAACAGGTTAGTAGCTGAGAAGAGTAATGACAGGTTAGTAGCTGAGAGGAGTAATGACAGGTTAGTAGCTGAGAAGAGTAATGACAGGTTAGTAGCTGAGAAGAGTAATGACAGGTTAGTAGCTGAGAGGAGTGATGACAGGTTAGTAGCTGAGGGAGGAGTAATGACAGGTTAGTAGCTGAAAGGAGTAATGACAGGTTAGTAGCTGAGAGGAGTAATGACAGGTTAGTAGCTGCGAAGAGTAATGACAGGTTAGTTGCTGAGAAGAGTAATGACAGGTTAGTAGATGAGAGAGGAGTAATGACAGGTTAGTAGCTGAGAGGAGTGATGACAGGTTAGTAGCTGAGAGGAGTGATGACAGGTTAGTAGCTGAGAGAGGAGTAATGACAGGTTAGTAGCTGAAAGGAGTAATGACAGGTTAGTAGCTGAGAGGAGTAATGACAGGTTGGTAGCTGCGAAGAGTAATGACAGGTTAGTAGCTGACAGAGGAGTAATGACAGGTTAGTGGCTGAGAGGAGTAATGACAGGTTAGTAGCTGAGAGGAGTAATGACAGGTTAGTAGCTGAGAAGAGTAATGACAGGTTAGTGGCTGAGAGGAGTAATGACAGGTTAGTAGCTGAGAGAGGAGTGATGACAGGTTAGTAGCTGAGAGGAGTAATGACAGGTTAGTAGCTGACAGAGGAGTAATGACAGGTTAGTGGCTGAGAGGAGTAATGACAGGTTAGTAGCTGAGAGGAGTAATGACAGGTTAGTAGCTGAGAAGAGTAATGAAAGGTTAGTAGCTGAGAGAGGAGTAATGACAGGTTAGGAGCTGAGAGAGGAGTAGTGACAGGTTAGTAGCTGAGAGAGGAGTGATGACAGGTTAGGAGCTGAGAGAGGAGTGATGACAGGTTAGTAGCTGAGAGATGAATAATAACAGGTTCGTACCTGAGAGGAGTAATGACAGGTTAGTAGCTGAGAAGAGTAATGACAGGTTAGTAGCTGAGAGGAATAATGACAGGTTAGTAGCTGAGAGAGGAATAATAACAGGTTAGTAGCTGAGAGAGGAATAATAACAGGTTAGTAGCTGAGAGAGGAATAATGACAGGTTAGTAGCTGAGAGAGGAGTAATGACAGGTTAGTAGATGAGAGGAGTAATGACAGGTTAGTAGATGAGAGGAGTAATGACAGGTTAGTAGATGAGAGGAGTAATGACAGGTTAGTAGATGAGAGGAGTAATGACAGGTTAGTAGCTGAGAGAGGAATAATAACAGGTTCGTACCTGATAGGAGTAATGACAGGTTAGTAGCTGAGAGGAGTAATGACAGGTTAGTAGCTGAGAGAGGAGTAATGACAGGTTAGTAGCTGAGAGAGGAGTAATGACAGGTTAGTAGATGAGAGGAGTAATGACAGGTTAGTAGCTGAGAGAGGAATAATGACAGGTTAGTAGCTGAGAGAGAGTAATGACAGGTTAGTAGCTGAGAGAGGAGTAATGACAGGTTAGTAGCTGAGAAGAGTAATGACAGGTTAGTAGCTGAGAGGAGGACCACAGGTTAATGAGAGGAATAATAACAGGTTAGTAGCTGAGAAGAGTAATGACAGGTTAGTAGCTGAGAGGAGTGACCACAGGTTAGTAGCTGAGAGGAATAATGACAGGTTAGTAGCTGAGAAGAGTAATGACAGGTTAGTAGCTGAGAGGAGTAATGACAGGTTAGTAGCTGAGAAGAGTAATGACAGGTTAGTAGCTGAGAGGAGACAGGTTAGTAGCTGAGAAGAGTAATGACAGGTTAGTAGCTGAGAGTGACCACAGGTTAGTAGCCGAATAATAACAGGTTAGTAGCTGAGAAGAGTAATGACAGGTTAGTAGCTGAGAGGAGTAATGACAGGTTAGTAGCTGAGAAGAGTAATGACAGGTTAGTAGCTGAGAAGAGTAATGACAGGTTAGTAGCTGAGAGGAGTAATGACAGGTTAGTAGCTGAGGAGGAGTAATGACAGGTTAGTAGCTGAGAGGAGTAATGACAGGTTAGTAGCTGAGAAGAGTAATGACAGGTTAGTGAGAAGAGTAATGACAGGTTAGTAGATGAGAGAGGAGTAATGACAGGTTAGTAGCTGAGAGGAGTGATGACAGGTTAGTAGCTGAGAGGAGGATGACAGGTTAGTAGCTGAGAGAGGAGTAATGACAGGTTAGTAGCTGAAAGGAGTAATGACAGGTTAGTAGCTGAGAGGAGTAATGACAGGTTAGTAGCTGAGAAGAGTAATGACAGGTTAGTAGCTGAGAGGAGTAATGACAGGTTAGTAGCTGAGAAGAGTAATGACAGGTTAGTAGATGAGAGAGGAGTAATGACAGGTTAGTAGCTGAGAGGAGTAATGACAGGTTAGTAGCTGAGAGAGAGATGACAGGTTAGTAGCTGAGAGGAGTGATGACAGGTTAGTAGCTGAGAGGAGTGATGACAGGTTAGTAGCTGAGAGAGGAGTAATGACAGGTTAGTAGCTGAGAGAGAGGAGTAATGACAGGTTAGTAGCTGAGAGGAGTAATGACAGGTTAGTAGCTGAGAAGAGTAATGACAGGTTAGTAGCTGAGAGGAGTAAATGACAGGTTAGTAGCTGAGAGAGGAGTAATGACAGGTTAGTAGCTGAGAGGAGTAATGACAGGTTAAGCTGACAGGTTGACAGTTAGTGAGAGAGGAGTAATGACAGGTTAGTAGCTGAGAGGAGTAATGACAGGTTAGTAGCTGAGAAGAGTAATGAAAGGTTAGTAGCTGAGAGAGGAGTAATGACAGGTTAGGAGCTGAGAGAGGAGTAGTGACAGGTTAGTAGCTGAGAGAGGAGTGATGACAGGTTAGGAGCTGAGAGAGGAGTGATGACAGGTTAGTAGCTGAGAGATGAATAATAACAGGTTCGTACCTGAGAGGAGTAATGACAGGTTAGTAGCTGAGAAGAGTAATGACAGGTTAGTAGCTGAGAGGAATAATGACAGGTTAGTAGCTGAGAGAGGAATAATAACAGGTTAGTAGCTGAGAGAGGAATAATAACAGGTTAGTAGCTGAGAGAGGAATAATGACAGGTTAGTAGCTGAGAGAGGAGTAATGACAGGTTAGTAGCTGAGAGAGGAGTAATGACAGGTTAGTAGATGAGAGGAGTAATGACAGGTTAGTAGATGAGAGGAGTAATGACAGGTTAGTAGATGAGAGGAGTAATGACAGGTTAGTAGATGAGAGGAGTAATGACAGGTTAGTAGCTGAGAGAGGAATAATAACAGGTTCGTACCTGATAGGAGTAATGACAGGTTAGTAGCTGAGAGGAGTAATGACAGGTTAGTAGCTGAGAGAGGAGTAATGACAGGTTAGTAGCTGAGAGAGGAGTAATGACAGGTTAGTAGATGAGAGGAGTAATGACAGGTTAGTAGCTGAGAGAGGAATAATGACAGGTTAGTAGCTGAGAGAGGAGTAATGACAGGTTAGTAGCTGAGAGAGGAGTAATGACAGGTTAGTAGCTGAGAGGAGTAATGACAGGTTAGTAGCTGAGAGAGGAGTAATGACAGGTTAGTAGATGAGAGAGGAGTAATGACAGGTTAGTAGCTGAGAGAGGAGTAATGACAGGTTAGTAGCTGAGAAGAGGAAAGGTTAGTAGCTGAGAGAGGAGTAATGACAGGTTAGGAGCTGAGAGAGGAGTAATGACAGGTTAGTAGCTGAGAGAGGAATGAAGCTTAGTAGCTGAGAAGAGTAATGACAGGTTAGTAGCTGAGAAGAGTAATGACAGGTTAGTAGCTGAGAAGAGTGATGACAGGTTAGTAGCTGAGGAATAATAACAGGTTAGTAGATGAGAGAGGAATAATAACAGGTTAGTAGCTGAGAGGAGGAGTAGCTGACAGGTTAGTAGCTGAGAGGAACAATAACAGGTTAGTAGCTGAGAGAGGAGTAATGACAGGTTAGTAGCTGAGAGGAGTAATGACAGGTTAGTAGCTGAGAAGAGTAATGACAGGTTAAGCTGAGAAGAGTAATGACAGGTTAGTAGATGAGAGAGTAATGACAGGTTAGTAGCTGAGAATAGTAATGACAGGTTAGTAGCTGAGAAGAGTAATGACAGGTTAGTAGCTGAGAGGAGTAATGACAGGTTAGTAGCTGAGAGAGGAATAATAACAGGTTAGTAGCTGAGAGGAGTAATGACAGGTTAATAGCTGAGAGGAGTGATGACAGGTTAGTAGCTGAGATGAGTAGCTGAGAAGAGTAATGACAGGTTAGTAGCTGAGAGGAGTGACCACAGGTTAGTAGCCGAGAGGAATAATGACAGGTTAGTAGCTGAGAAGAGTAATGACAGGTTAGTAGCTGAGAGGAGTGACCACAGGTTAGTAGTCGAGAGGAATAATAACAGGTTAGTAGCTGAGAAGAGTAATGACAGGTTAGTAGCTGAGAGGAGTAATGACAGGTTAGTAGCTGAGAAGAGTAATGACTGGTTAGTAGCTGAGAGGAGTAATGACAGGTTAGTAGCTGAGAAGAGTAATGACAGGTTAGTAGCTGAGAGGAGGAGGTTAAGCCGAGAGGAATGACAGGTTAGTAGCTGAGAAGAGTAATGACAGGTTAGTAGCTGAGAGGAGTAATGACAGGTTAGTAGCTGAGAAGAGTAATGACAGGTTAGTAGCTGAGAAGAGTAATGACAGGTTAGTAGCTGAGTAGCAGGTTAGAGAGAGTAATGACAGGTTAGTAGCTGAGAGAGTAATGACAGGTTAGTAGCTGAGAGGAGTAATGACAGGTTAGTAGCTGAGAAGAGTAATGACAGGTTAGTAGCTGAGAAGAGTAATGACAGGTTAGTAGATGAGAGAGGAGTAATGACAGGTTAGTAGCTGAGAGGAGTAATGACAGGTTAGTAGCTGAGAGGAGTGATGACAGGTTAGTAGCTGAGAGAGGAGTAATGAAAGGAGTAATGACAGGTTAGTAGCTGAGAGGAGTAATGACAGGTTAGTAGCTGAGAGAGAGTAATGACAGGTTAGTAGCTGAGAGTAATGACAGGTTAGTTGCTGAGAATAGTAATGACAGGTTAGTAGATGAGAGAGGAGTAATGACAGGTTAGTAGCTGAGAGGAGTCATGACAGGTTAGTAATGACAGGTTAGTAGCTGAGAGAGTGATGACAGGTTAGTAATGAGAGGAGTGATGACAGGTTAGTAGCTGAGAGAGGAGTAATGACAGGTTAGTAGCTGAGAGAGTAATGAGGTAGTAGCTGAGAGGAGTAATGACAGGTTAGTAGCTGAGAAGAGTAATGACAGGTTAGTAGCTGAGAGGAGTAATGACAGGTTAGTAGCTGAGAGGAGTGATGACAGAGTAGCTGAATGACAGGTTAGTAGCTGAGAGGAGTAATGACAGGTTAGTAGCTGAGAGGAGTAATGACAGGTTAGTAGCTGAGAGGAGTAATGACAGGTTAGTAGCTGAGAAGAGTAATGAAAGGTTAGTAGCTGAGAGAGGAGTAATGACAGGTTAGGAGCTGAGAGAGGAGTAGTGACAGGTTAGTAGCTGAGAGAGGAGTGATGACAGGTTAGGAGCTGAGAGAGGAGTGATGACAGGTTAGTAGCTGAGAGATGAATAATAACAGGTTCGTACCTGAGAGGAGTAATGACAGGTTAGTAGCTGAGAAGAGTAATGACAGGTTAGTAGCTGAGAGGAATAATGACAGGTTAGTAGCTGAGAGAGGAATAATAACAGGTTAGTAGCTGAGAGAGGAATAATAACAGGTTAGTAGCTGAGAGAGGAATAATGACAGGTTAGTAGCTGAGAGAGGAGTAATGACAGGTTAGTAGATGAGAGGAGTAATGACAGGTTAGTAGATGAGAGGAGTAATGACAGGTTAGTAGATGAGAGGAGTAATGACAGGTTAGTAGATGAGAGGAGTAATGACAGGTTAGTAGCTGAGAGAGGAATAATAACAGGTTCGTACCTGATAGGAGTAATGACAGGTTAGTAGCTGAGAGGAGTAATGACAGGTTAGTAGCTGAGAGAGGAGTAATGACAGGTTAGTAGCTGAGAGAGGAGTAATGACAGGTTAGTAGATGAGAGGAGTAATGACAGGTTAGTAGCTGAGAGAGGAATAATGACAGGTTAGTAGCTGAGAGAGGAGTAATGACAGGTTAGTAGCTGAGAGAGGAGTAATGACAGGTTAGTAGCTGAGAAGAGTAATGACAGGTTAGTAGCTGAGAGGAGTGACCACAGGTTAGTAGCCGAGAGGAATAATAACAGGTAGCTGAGAAGAGTAATGACAGGTTAGTAGCTGAGAGGAGTGACCACAGGTTAGTAGCCGAGAGGAATAATAACAGGTTAGTAGCTGAGAAGAGTAATGACAGGTTAGTAGCTGAGAGGAGTAATGACAGGTTAGTAGCTGAGAAGAGTAATGACAGGTTAGTAGCTGAGAGGAGTAATGACAGGTTAGTAGCTGAGAAGAGTAATGACAGGTTAGTAGCTGAGAGGAGTGACCACAGGTTAGTAGCTGGTTAGTAGCTGAGAAGAGTAATGACAGGTTAGTAGCTGAGAGGAGTAATGACAGGTTAGTAGCTGAGAAGAGTAATGACAGGTTAGTAGCTGAGAAGAGTAATGACAGGTTAGTAGCTGAGAGGAGTGATGACAGGTTAGTAGCTGAGGGAGGAGTAATGACAGGTTAGTAGCTGAGAGGAGTAATGACAGGTTAGTAGCTGAGTAATGACAGGTTAGTTAGAAGAGATTAGGTTAGTTGAGAGAAGAGTAATGACAGGTTAGTAGATGAGAGAGGAGTAATGACAGGTTAGTAGCTGAGAGGAGTGATGACAGGTTAGTAGCTGAGAGGAGTGATGACAGGTTAGTAGCTGAGAGAGGAGTAATGACAGGTTAGTAGCTGAAAGGAGTAATGACAGGTTAGTAGCTGAGAGGAGTAATGACAGGTTGGTAGCTGCGAAGAGTAATGACAGGTTAGTAGCTGAGAGTGGAGTAATGACAGGTTAGTTGCTGAGAAGAGTAATGACAGGTTAGTAGATGAGAGAGGAGTAATGACAGGTTAGTAGCTGAGAGGAGTGATGACAGGTTAGTAGCTGAGAGGAGTGATGACAGGTTAGTAGCTGAGAGGAGTGATGACAGGTTAGTAGCTGAGAGGAGTGATGACAGGTTAGTAGCTGACAGAGGAGTAATGACAGGTTAGTGGCTGAGAGGAGTAATGACAGGTTAGTAGCTGAGAGGAGTAATGACAGGTTAGTAGCTGAGAAGAGTAATGACAGGTTAGTGGCTGAGAGGAGTAATGACAGGTTAGTAGCTGAGAGAGGAGTGATGACAGGTTAGTAGCTGAGAGGAGTAATGACAGGTTAGTAGCTGACAGAGGAGTAATGACAGGTTAGTGGCTGAGAGGAGTAATGACAGGTTAGTAGCTGAGAGGAGTAATGACAGGTTAGTAGCTGAGAAGAGTAATGAAAGGTTAGTAGCTGAGAGAGGAGTAATGACAGGTTAGGAGCTGAGAGAGGAGTAATGACAGGTTAGTAGCTGAGAGAGGGAGTAATGACAGGTTAGGAGCTGAGAGAGGAGTGATGACAGGTTAGTAGCTGAGAGATGAATAACAGGTTAGTACCTGAGAGGAGTAATGACAGGTTAGTAGCTGAGAAGAGTAATGACAGGTTAGTAGCTGAGAGGAATAATGACAGGTTAGTAGCTGAGAGAGGAATAATGACAGGTTAGTAGCTGAGAGAGGAATAATAACAGGTTAGTAGCTGAGAGAGGAATAATGACAGGTTAGTAGCTGAGAGAGGAGTAATGACAGGTTAGTAGCTGAGAGAGGAGTAATGACAGGTTAGTAGATGAGAGGAGTAATGACAGGTTAGTAGATGAGAGGAGTAATGACAGGTTAGTAGATGAGAGAGGAGTAATGACAGGTTAGTAGATGAGAGGAGTAATGACAGGTTAGTAGCTGAGAGAGGAATAATAACAGGTTCGTAGATAGGAGTAATGACAGGTTAGTAGCTGAGAGGAGTAATGACAGGTTAGTAGCTGAGAGAGAGTAATGACAGGTTAGTAGCTGAGAGAGAGTAATGACAGGTTAGTAGATGAGAGGAGTAATGACAGGTTAGTAGCTGAGAGAGGAATAATGACAGGTTAGTAGCTGAGAGAGGAGTAATGACAGGTTAGTAGCTGAGAGAGGAGTAATGACAGGTTAGTAGCTGAGAGTAATGACAGGTTAGTAGCTGAGAGAGGAGTAATGACAGGTTAGTAGCTGAGAGAGGAGTAATGACAGGTTAGTAGCTGAGAGAGAGTAATGACAGGTTAGTAGCTGAGAGAGAGTAATGACAGGTTAGTAGCTGAGAGAGAGTAATGACAGGTTAGTAGCTGAGAGAGAGTAATGACAGGTTAGTAGATGAGAGGAGTAATGACAGGTTAGTAGCTGAGAGAGAATAATGACAGGTTAGTAGCTGAGAGATTAGTAATGACAGGTTAGAGAGAGAGTAATGACAGGTTAGTAGCTGAGAGAGAATAATAACAGGTTAGTAGCTGAGAGAGGAATAATAACAGGTTAGTAGCTGAGAGAGGAATAATGACAGGTTAGTAGCTGAGAGAGAGTAATGACAGGTTAGTAGCTGAGAGAGGAGTAATGACAGGTTAGTAGATGAGAGGAGTAATGACAGGTTAGTAGATGAGAGGAGTAATGACAGGTTAGTAGCTGAGAGGAGTAATGACAGGTTAGTAGATGAGAGGAGTAATGACAGGTTAGTAGCTGAGAGAGGAATAATAACAGTAATGACAGGTTAGTAGCTGAGAGGAGTAATGACAGGTTAGTAGCTGAGAGAGGAGTAATGACAGGTTAGTAGCTGAGAGAGGAGCAATGACAGGTTAGTAGATGAGAGGAGTAATGACAGGTTAGTAGCTGAGAGAGGAATAATGACAGGTTAGTAGCTGAGAGAGGAGTAATGACAGGTTAGTAGCTGAGAGAGGAGTAATGACAGGTTAGTAGCTGAGAGGAGTAATGACAGGTTAGTAGCTGAGAGAGGAGTAATGACAGGTTAGTAGATGAGAGAGGAGTAATGACAGGTTAGTAGCTGAGAGAGGAGTAATGACAGGTTAGTAGCTGAGAGAGGAATAATAACAGGTTCGTAGCTGAGAGAGGAGTAATGACAGGTTAGTAGCTGAGAGAGGAATAATAACAGGTTAGTAGATGAGAGGAGTAATGACAGGTTAGTAGCTGAGAGAGGAATAATAACAGGTTCGTACCTGATAGGAGTAATGACAGGTTAGTAGCTGAGAGAGGAGTAATGACAGGTTAGTAGATGAGAGGAGTAATGACAGGTTAGTAGCTGAGAGAGGAGTAATGACAGGTTAGTAGATGAGAGGAGTAATGACAGGTTAGTAGATGAGAGGAGTAATGACAGGTTAGTAGATGAGAGGAGTAATGACAGGTTAGTAGATGAGAGGAGTAATGACAGGTTAGTAGCTGAGAGAGGAATAATAACAGGTTCGTACCTGATAGGAGTAATGACAGGTTAGTAGCTGAGAGGAGTAATGACAGGTTAGTAGCTGAGAGAGGAGTAATGACAGGTTAGTAGCTGAGAGAGGAGTAATGACAGGTTAGTAGCTGAGAGGAGTAATGACAGGTTAGTAGCTGAGAGGGAATAATGACAGGTTAGTAGCTGAGAGAGGAGTAATGACAGGTTAGTAGCTGAGAGAGGAGTAATGACAGGTTAGTAGCTGAGAGGGAGTAATGACAGGTTAGTAGCTGAGAGGAGTAATGACAGGTTAGTAGATGAGAGAGGAGTAATGACAGGTTAGTAGCTGAGAGGAGTAATGACAGGTTAGTAGCTGAGAAGAGTAATGACAGGTTAGTAGCTGAGAAGAGTAATGACAGGTTAGTAGCTGAGAGGAGTGATGACAGGTTAGTAGCTGAGAGAGGAATAATAACAGGTTAGTAGATGAGAGGAGTAATGACAGGTTAGTAGCTGAGAGAGGAATAATAACAGGTTAGTAGCTGAGAGAGGAGTAATGACAGGTTAGTAGCTGAGAGAGGAGTAATGACAGGTTAGTAGCTGAGAGGAGTAATGACAGGTTAGTAGCTGAGAGAGAGTAATGACAGGTTAGTAGCTGAGAGGAGTAATGACAGGTTAGTAGATGAGAGGAGTAATGACAGGTTAGTAGATGAGAGGAGTAATGACAGGTTAGTAGATGAGAGGAGTAATGACAGGTTAGTAGCTGAGAGAGGAATAATAACAGGTTCGTACCTGATAGGAGTAATGACAGGTTAGTAGCTGAGAGGAGTAATGACAGGTTAGTAGCTGAGAGAGGAGTAATGACAGGTTAGTAGCTGAGAGAGGAGTAATGACAGGTTAGTAGATGAGAGGAGTAATGACAGGTTAGTAGCTGAGAGAGGAATAATGACAGGTTAGTAGCTGAGAGAGGAGTAATGACAGGTTAGTAGCTGAGAGAGGAGTAATGACAGGTTAGTAGATGAGAGGAGTAATGACAGGTTAGTAGATGAGAGGAGTAATGACAGGTTAGTAGATGAGAGGAGTAATGACAGGTTAGTAGCTGAGAGGAGTAATGACAGGTTAGTAGCTGAGAAGAGTAATGACAGGTTAGTAGCTGAGAAGAGTAATGACAGGTTAGTAGCTGAGAGGAGTGATGACAGGTTAGTAGCTGAGGGGAGTAATGACAGGTTAGTAGCTGAGAAGAGTAATGACAGGTTAGTAGCTGAGAAGAGTAATGACAGGTTAGTAGCTGAGAAGAGTAATGACAGGTTAGTAGCTGAGAAGAGTAATGACAGGTTAGTAGCTGAGAGAGGAATAATAACAGGTTAGTAGCTGAGAGGAGTAATGACAGGTTAGTAGCTGAGAAGAGTAATGACAGGTTAGTAGCTGAGAAGAGTAATGACAGGTTAGAGGAGAAGAGTAATGACAGGTTAGTAGCTGAGAAGAGTAATGACAGGTTAGTAGCTGAGAAGAGTAATGACAGGTTAGTAGCTGAGAAGGAGTAATGACAGGTTAGTAGCTGAGAAGAGTAATGACAGGTTAGTAGCTGAGAGGAGTAATGACAGGTTAGTAGCTGAGAGGAGTAATGACAGGTTAGTAGCTGAGAAGAGTAATGACAGGTTAGTAGCTGAGAAGAGTAATGACAGGTTAGTAGCTGAGAGAGGAGTAATGACAGGTTAGTAGCTGAGAGGAGTAATGACAGGTTAGTAGCTGAGAGGAGACAGGTTAGTAGCTGAGAGGAGTGACCACAGGTTAGTAGCTGAGTAATGACAGGTTAGTAGCTGAGAAGAGAAATGACAGGTTAGTAGCTGAGAGAGGAGTAATGACAGGTTAGTAGCTGAGTAGACAGGTGAGAGAGGAGTAATGACAGGTTAGTAGCTGAGAGGAGTAATGACAGGTTAGTAGCTGAGAGAGGAGTAATGACAGGTTAGTAGCTGAAAGGAGTAATGACAGGTTAGTAGCTGAGAGGAGTAATGACAGGTTAGTAGCTGAGAGGAGTAATGACAGGTTAGTAGCTGAGAAGAGTAATGACAGGTTAGTAGATGAGAGAGGAGTAATGACAGGTTAGTAGCTGAGAGAGGAGTAATGACAGGTTAGTAGCTGAGAAGAGTAATGACAGGTTAGTAGCTGAGAAGAGTAATGACAGGTTAGTAGCTGAGAGAGGAGTAATGACAGGTTAGAGAGAGTAATGACAGGTTAGTAGCTGAGAGAGGAGTAATGACAGGTTAGTAGCTGAGAGAGGAGTAATGACAGGTTAGTAGCTGAGAGGAGTAATGACAGGTTAGTAGCTGAGAGGAGTAATGACAGGTTAGTAGCTGAGAAGAGTAATGACAGGTTAGTAGCTGAGAGAGGAGTAATGACAGGTTAGTAGCTGAGAGAGGAGTAATGACAGGTTAGTAGCTGAGAGAGGAGTGATGACAGGTTAGTAGCTGAGAGAGGAGTAATGACAGGTTAGTAGCTGAGAGAGAATAATAACAGGTTCGTATAATGACAGGTTAGTAGCTGAGAAGAGTAATGACAGGTTAGTAGCTGAGAGGAATAATGACAGGTTAGTAGCTGAGAGAGGAATAATAACAGGTTAGTAGCTGAGAGAGAATAATAACAGGTTAGTAGCTGAGAGAGGAATAATGACAGGTTAGTAGCTGAGAGAGGAGTAATGACAGGTTAGTAGCTGAGAGAGGAGTAATGACAGGTTAGTAGATGAGAGGAGTGAGAGTAGATGAGAGGAGTAATGACAGGTTAGTAGATGAGAGGAGTAATGACAGGTTAGTAGATGAGAGGAGTAATGACAGGTTAGTAGCTGAGAGAGGAATAATAACAGGTTCGTACCTGATAGGAGTAATGACAGGTTAGTAGCTGAGAGGGTAATGACAGGTTAGTAGCTGAGAGAGGAGTAATGACAGGTTAGTAGCTGAGAGAGAGTAATGACAGGTTAGTAGATGAGAGGAGTAATGACAGGTTAGTAGCTGAGAGAGGAATAATGACAGGTTAGTAGCTGAGAGAGGAGTAATGACAGGTTAGTAGCTGAGAGAGGAGTAATGACAGGTTAGTAGCTGAGAGGAGTAATGACAGGTTAGTAGCTGAGAGGAGTAATGACAGGTTAGTAGATGAGAGAGGAGTAATGACAGGTTAGTAGCTGAGAGAGAGTAATGACAGGTTAGTAGCTGAGAGAGGAGTAATGACAGGTTAGTAGCTGAGAGAGAGTAATGACAGGTTAGTAGCTGAGAGAGGAATAATAACAGGTTAGTAGCTGAGAGAGAATAATGACAGGTTAGTAGCTGAGAGAGGAGTAATGACAGGTTAGTAGCTGAGAGAGGAATAATGACAGGTTAGTAGCTGAGAGAGGAGTAATGACAGGTTAGTAGCTGAGAGAGGAATGACAGGTTAGTAGCTGAGAGGAGTGACAGGTTAGTAGCTGAGAAGAGTAATGACTTAGTAGCTGAGAGAGGAGTAATGACAGGTTAGTAGCTGAGAGAGGAATTAGTATAACAGGTTAGTAGCTGAGAGAGAGTAATGACAGGTTAGTAGCTGAGAGAGAATAATGACAGGTTACAGTTAGTAGCTGAGAAGAGTAATGACAGGTTAGTAGCTGAGAGAGGAATAATGACAGGTTAGTAGCTGAGAGAGGAATAATAACAGGTTAGTAGCTGAGAGAGGAGTAGCTGATGACAGGTTAGTAGCTGAGAGAGGAGTAATGACAGGTTAGTAGCTGAGAGAGGAGTAATGACAGGTTAGTAGATGAGAGGAGTAATGACAGGTTAGTAGATGAGAGGAGTAATGACAGGTTAGTAGATGAGAGGAGTAATGACAGGTTAGTAGATGAGAGGAGTAATGACAGGTTAGTAGCTGAGAGAGGAATAATAACAGGTTAGTAGCTGATAGAGTAATGACAGGTTAGTAGCTGAGAGGAGTAATGACAGGTTAGTAGCTGAGAGAGGAGTAATGACAGGTTAGTAGCTGAGAGAGGAGTAATGACAGGTTAGTAGATGAGAGGAGTAATGACAGGTTAGTAGCTGAGAGAGGAATAATGACAGGTTAGTAGCTGAGAGAGGAGTAATGACAGGTTAGTAGCTGAGAGAGGAGTAATGACAGGTTAGTAGCTGACAGGTTAGTAGCTGAGAGAGGAGTAATGACAGGTTAGTAGATGAGAGAGAGTAATGACAGGTTAGTAGCTGAGAGAGGAGTAATGACAGGTTAGTAGCTGAGAGAGGAATAATAACAGGTTCGTAGCTGAGAGAGGAGTAATGACAGGTTAGTAGCTGAGAGAGGAATAATGACAGGTTAGTAGCTGAGAGAGAATAATGACAGGTTAGTAGCTGAGAGAGGAATAATAACAGGTTAGTAGCTGAGAGAGGAATAATGACAGGTTAGTAGCTGAGAGAGGAGTAATGACAGGTTAGTAGATGAGAGGAGTAATGACAGGTTAGTAGCTGAGAGAGGAGTAATGACAGGTTAGTAGCTGAGAGAGGAGTAATGACAGGTTAGTAGCTGAGAGAGGAATAATAACAGGTTAGTAGCTGAGAGAGGAATAATAACAGGTTAGTAGCTGAGAGAGGAATAATGACAGGTTAGTAGCTGAGAGAGGAGTAATGACAGGTTAGTAGCTGAGAGAGGAGTAATGACAGGTTAGTAGCTGAGAGAGGAGTAATGACAGGTTAGTAGATGAGAGGAGTAATGACAGGTTAGTAGATGAGAGAGTAATGACAGGTTAGTAGATGAGAGGAGTAATGACAGGTTAGTAGCTGAGAAGAGTAATGACAGGTTAGTAGCTGAGAGAGGAGTAATGACAGGTTAGTAGCTGACAGGTTAGAGAGAGAGTAATGACAGGTTAGTAGCTGAGAGAGAGTAATGACAGGTTAGTAGCTGAGAGGAGTAATGACAGGTTAGTAGCTGAGAGAGGAGTAATGACAGGTTAGTTGAGAGAGGAGTAATGACAGGTTAGTAGCTGAGAGAGGAGTAATGACAGGTTAGTAGCTGAGAGAGGAGTAATGACAGGTTAGTAGCTGAGAGAGGAGTAATGACAGGTTAGTAGCTGAGAGGAGTAATGACAGGTTAGTAGCTGAGAGGAGTAATGACAGGTTAGTAGCTGTAGAAGAGTAATGACAGGTTAGTAGCTGAGAGGAGTAATGACAGGTTAGTAGCTGAGAGAGGAGTAATGACAGGTTAGTAGCTGAGAGGAGTAATGACAGGTTAGTAGCTGAGAGAGAGTAATGACAGGTTAGTAGCTGAGAGAGTGATGACAGGTTAGTAGCTGACAGGTTAGTAGCTGAGAGAGGAGTAATGACAGGTTAGTAGCTGAGAGGAGTAATGACAGGTTAGTAGCTGAGTAGCTGAGAGAGTAATGACAGGTTAGTAGATGAGAGGAGTAATGACAGGTTAGTAGATAATGAGAGTAGCTGAGAGGAGTAATGACAGGTTAGTAGCTGAGAAGAGTAATGAGCTGAGACAGGTTAGTAGAGATAATGACAGGTTAGTAGCTGAGAAGAGTAATGACAGGTTAGAGCTGAGGAGTAATGACAGGTTAGTAGCTGAGAAGAGAGTAATGACAGGTTAGTAGCTGAGAGAGGAGTAATGACAGGTTAGTAGCTGAGAGAGGAGTTAATGACAGGTTAGTAGCTGAGAGAGGAGAGGAGTAATGACAGGTTAGTAGCTGAGAGAGAGTAATGACAGGTTAGTAGCTGAGAGAGAGTAATGACAGGTTAGTAGCTGAGAGAGGAGTAATGACAGGTTAGTAGCTGAGAGGAGTAATGACAGGTTAGTAGCTGAGAAGAGTAATGACAGGTTAGTAGATGAGAGGAG
Source organism: Oncorhynchus nerka (assembly GCF_034236695.1). Lineage (NCBI taxonomy): Eukaryota > Metazoa > Chordata > Actinopteri > Salmoniformes > Salmonidae > Oncorhynchus > Oncorhynchus nerka. The sequence goes on from NC_088417.1 coordinate 87,849,570, forward strand.
TAATGAATAATGAACAGGTTAGTAGCTGAGAGAGTAATGACAGGTTAGTAGCTGAGAGAGAGTAATGACAGGTTAGTAGCTGAGAGAGGAGTAATGACAGGTTAGTAGCTGAGAAGAGTAATGACAGGTAATGAGAAGAGTAATGACAGGTTAGGACAGGTTAGTAGCTGAGAGGAGTAGCTGAATGTTAGTAGCTGAGGTTTAGTAGCTGAGAGAGTAATGACAGGTTAGTAGCTGAGAGAGAGTAATGACAGGTTAGTAGCTGAGAAGAGTAATGACAGGTTAGTAGCTGAGAGAAGAGTAATGACAGGTTAGTAGCTGAGAGAGGAATAATGACAGGTTAGTAGCTGAGAGAGGAGTAATGACAGGTTAGTAGCTGAGAGAGGAGTAATGACAGGTTAGTAGCTGAGAGAGGAGTAATGACAGGTTAGTAGCTGAGAGGAGTAATGACAGGTTAGTAGCTGAGAGAGAGTTAAGACAGGTTAGTAGCTGAGAGAGGAATAATGACAGGTTAGTAGCTGAGAGAGGAATAATGACAGGTTAGTAGCTGAGAGAGTAATGACAGGTTAGTAGCTGAGAGAGGAGTAATGACAGGTTAGTAGCTGAGAGAGAGTAATGACAGGTTAGTAGCTGAGAGGAGTAATGACAGGTTAGTAGCTGAGAGAGGAGCAATGACAGGTTAGTAGCTGAGAGAGGAGTAATGACAGGTTAGTAGCTGAGAGAGGAGTAATGACAGGTTAGTAGCTGAGAGGAGTAATGACAGGTTAGTAGCTGAGAGAGAGTAATGACAGGTTAGTAGCTGAGAGAGGAATAATGACAGGTTAGTAGCTGAGAGAGAGTAATGACAGGTTAGTAGCTGAGAGATGAAAATGACAGGTTAGACAGCTGAGAGAGGAGTAATGACAGGTTAGTAGCTGAGAGAGGAGAATGACAGGTTAGTAGCTGAGAGGAGTAATGACAGGTTAGTAGCTGAGAGAGGAGTAATGACACAGGTTAGTAGCTGAGAGAGTAATGACAGGTTAGTAGCTGAGAGAGAGTAATGACAGGTTAGTAGCTGAGAGAGGAATAATGACAGGTTAGTAGCTGAGAGAGAGTAATGACAGGTTAGTAGCTGAGAGGAGTAATGACAGGTTAGTAGCTGAGAGAGAGTAATGACAGGTTAGTAGCTGAAGAGGAGTAATGACAGGTTAGTAGCTGAGAGAGGAATAATGACAGGTTAGTAGCTGAGAGGAGTAATGACAGGTTAGTAGCTGAGAGAGGAATAATGACAGGTTAGTAGCTGAGAGAGGAGTAATGACAGGTTAGTAGCTGAGAGAGGAGTAATGACAGGTTAGTAGCTGAGAGAGAGTAATGACAGGTTAGTAGCTGAGAGAGGAGTAATGACAGGTTAGTAGCTGAGAGAGGAGTAATGACAGGTTAGTAGCTGAGAGAGGAGTAATGACAGGTTAGTAGCTGAGAGGAGTAATGACAGGTTAGTAGCTGAGAGAGGACAGGTAATGACAGGTTAGTAGATGAGAGAGGAGTAATGACAGGTTAGTAGCTGAGAGAGGAGTAATGACAGGTTAGTAGCTGAGAGGAATAATGACAGGTTAGTAGCTGAGAGAGGAGTAATGACAGGTTAGTAGCTGAGAGAGGAGTAATGACAGGTTAGTAGCTGAGAGAGTAATGACAGGTTAGTAGCTGAGAGAGGAGTAATGACAGGTTAGTAGCTGAGAGGAGTAATGAAGGTTAGTAGCAGGTTAGTAGGTTGAGCTGAGAGAGGAGTAATGACAGGTTAGTAGCTGAGAGGAGTAATGACAGGTTAGTAGCTGAGAAGAGTAATGACAGGTTAGTAGCTGAGAGAGGAGTAATGACAGGTTAGTAGCTGAGAGGAGTAATGACAGGTTAGTAGCTGAGAGAGAGTGATGACAGGTTAGTAGCTGAGAGAGAGTAATGACAGGTTAGTAGCTGAGAGGAATAATAACAGGTTAGTAGCTGAGAGGAGTAATGACAGGTTAGTAGCTGAGAAGAGTAATGACAGGTTAGTAGCTGAGAGGAGTAATGACAGGTTAGTAGCTGAGAGAGGAATAATGACAGGTTAGTAGCTGAGAGAGGAATAATGACAGGTTAGTAGCTGAGAGAGGAATAATGACAGGTTAGTAGCTGAGAGAGAGTAATGACAGGTTAGTAGCTGAGAGAGGAGTAATGACAGGTTAGTAGATGAGAGAGGAGTAATGACAGGTTAGTAGATGAGAGGAGTAATGACAGGTTAGTAGATGAGAGTAGAGTAATGACAGGTTAGTAGCTGAGAGAGGAATAATAACAGGTTAGTAGCTGAGAGGAGTAATGACAGGTTAGTAGCTGAGAGGAGTAATGACAGGTTAGTAGCTGAGAGTTAGTAGCTGAGAGAGGAGTAATGACAGGTTAGTAGATGAGAGGGAGTAATGACAGGTTAGTAGCTGAGAGAGGAATAATGACAGGTTAGTAGCTGAGAGAGGAGTAATGACAGGTTAGTAGCTGAGAGAGGAGTAATGACAGGTTAGTAGCTGAGAGGAGTAATGACAGGTTAGTAGCTGAGAGGAGTAATGACAGGTTAGTAGATGAGAGAGGAGTAAATGAATGACAGGTTAGTAGCTGAGAGAGGAGTAATGACAGGTTAGTAGCTGAGAGGAGTAATGACAGGTTAGTAGCTGAGAGAGGAGTAATGACAGGTTAGTAGCTGAGAGAGGAATAATGACAGGTTAGTAGCTGAGAGAGGAGTAATGACAGGTTAGTAGCTGAGAGAGGAATAATGACAGGTTAGTAGCTGAGAGAGAGTAATGACAGGTTAGTAGCTGAGAGAGAGTAATGACAGGTTAGTAGCTGAGAGAGAGACAGTAGCTGATGACAGGTTAGTAGCTGAGAGAGGAGTAATGACAGGTTAGTAGCTGAGAGAGAGTAATGACAGGTTAGTAGCTGAGAGAGGAATAATAACAGGTTAGTAGCTGAGAGGAGTAATGACAGGTTAGTAGCTGAGAGAGAGTAATGACAGGTTAGTAGCTGAGAGAGAAGTAATGACAGGTTAGTAGCTGAGAGAGAGTAATGACAGGTTAGTAGCTGAGAGGAGTAATGACAGGTTAGTAGCTGAGAGAGAGTGTAGCTGATGACAGGTTAGTAGCTGAGAAAGTAATGACAGGTTAGTAGCTGAGAGAGGAGTAATGACAGGTTAGTAGCTGAGAGGGAGTAATGACAGGTTAGTAGCTGAGAGAGAGTAATGACAGGTTAGTAGCTGAGAGGAGTAATGACAGGTTAGTAGCTGAGAGAGGAATAATGACAGGTTAGTAGCTGAGAGGAGTAATGACAGGTTAGTAGCTGAGAGGTTAGAGTAATGACAGGTTAGTAGCTGAGAGAGGAGTAATGACAGGTTAGTAGCTGAGAGAGGAGTAATGACAGGTTAGTAGCTGAGAGAGAGTAATGACAGGTTAGTAGCTGAGAGAGAGTAATGACAGGTAATGACAGGTTAGTAGCTGAGAGAGAGTAATGACAGGTTAGTAGCTGAGAGAGGAATGACAGCTGAGTTAGGTTAGTAGCTGAGAGAGAGTAATGACAGGTTAGTAGCTGAGAGAGGAGTAATGACAGGTTAGTAGCTGAGAGAGAGTAATGACAGGTTAGTAGCTGAGAGAGGAGTAATGACAGGTTAGTAGCTGAGGAGGAATTAACAGGTTAGTAGCTGAGAGAGGAGTAATGACAGGTTAGTAGCTGAGAGAGGAATAATGACAGGTTAGTAGCTGAGAGAGAACAGGTTAATGACAGGTTAGTAGCTGAGAGAGGAATAATGACAGGTTAGTAGCTGAGAGAGGAGTAATGACAGGTTAGTAGCTGAGAGAGGAGTAATGACAGGTTAGTAGCTGAGAGGAGTAATGACAGGTTAGTAGATGAGAGGAGTAATGACAGGTTAGTAGCTGAGAAGGAGTAATGACAGGTTAGTAGCTGAGAGGAGTAATGACAGGTTAGTAGCTGAGAGAGTAATAATAACAGGTTAGTAGCTGAGAGGAGTAATGACAGGTTAGTAGCTGAGAGAGGAGTAATGACAGGTTAGTAGCTGAGAGGAGTAATGACAGGTTAGTAGCTGAGAGAGTTGACAGGTTAGTAGCTGAGAGGAGTAATGACAGGTTAGTAGCTGAGAGAGGAATAATGACAGGTTAGTAGCTGAGAGAGAGTAATGACAGGTTAGTAGCTGAGAGAGGAGTAATGACAGGTTAGTAGCTGAGAGGAGTAATGACAGGTTAGTAGCTGAGAGAGGAGTAATGACAGGTTAGTAGCTGAGAGAGGAGTAATGACAGGTTAGTAGCTGAGAGAGGAATAATAACAGGTTCGTAGCTGAGAGAGGAGTAATGACAGGTTAGTAGCTGAGAGAGGAATAATAACAGGTTAGTAGCTGAGAGAGGAATAATAACAGGTTAGTAGCTGAGAGAGGAATAATAACAGGTTAGTAGCTGAGAGAGTAATGACAGGTTAGTAGCTGAGAGAGGAGTAATGACAGGTTAGTAGCTGAGAGAGGAGTAATGACAGGTTAGTAGCTGAGAGGAGTAATGACAGGTTAGTAGATGAGAGGAGTAATGACAGGTTAGTAGATGAGAGGAGTAATGACAGGTTAGTAGCTGAGAGGAATAATAACAGGTTAGTAGCTGATAGGAGTAATGACAGGTTAGTAGCTGAGAGGAGTAATGACAGGTTAGTAGCTGAGAGAGGAGTAATGACAGGTTAGTAGCTGAGAGAGGAGTAATGACAGGTTAGTAGATGAGAGGAGTAATGACAGGTTAGTAGCTGAGAGAGGAATAATGACAGGTTAGTAGCTGAGAGAGGAGTAATGACAGGTTAGTAGCTGAGAGAGGAGTAATGACAGGTTAGTAGCTGAGAGGAGTAATGACAGGTTAGTAGCTGAGAGGAGTAATGACAGGTTAGTAGATGAGAGGAGTAATGACAGGTTAGTAGCTGAGAGGAGTAATGACAGGTTAGTAGCTGAGAAGAGTAATGACAGGTTAGTAGCTGAGAAGAGTAATGACAGGTTAGTAGCTGAGAGGAGTAATGACAGGTTAGTAGCTGAGGGAGTAATGACAGGTTAGTAGCTGAGAAGAGTAATGACAGGTTAGTAGCTGAGAAGAGTAATGACAGGTTAGTAGCTGAATAATGACAGGTTAGTAGCTGAGAAGGAGTAATGACAGGTTAGTAGCTGAGAGAGGAATAATGACAGGTTAGTAGCTGAGAGAGAGTAATGACAGGTTAGTAGCTGAGAAGAGTAATGACAGGTTAGTAGCTGAGAAGAGTAATGACAGGTTAGTAGCTGAGAAGAGTAATGACAGGTTAGTTAGAAGGAGTAATGACAGGTTAGTAGCTGAGAAGAGTAATGACAGGTTAGTAGCTGAGAAGAGTAATGACAGGTTAGTAGCTGAGAAGAGTAATGACAGGTTAGTAGCTGAGAGGAGTAATGACAGGTTAGTAGCTGAGAGGAGTAATGACAGGTTAGTAGCTGAGAAGAGTAATGACAGGTTAGTAGCTGAGAGAGAGTAATGACAGGTTAGTAGCTGAGAGAGGAATAATGACAGGTTAGTAGCTGAGAGGAGTAATGACAGGTTAGTAGCTGAGAGGAGTAATGACAGGTTAGTAGCTGAGAGAGAGTAATAACAGGTTAGTAGCTGAGAGAGAGTAATGACAGGTTAGTAGCTGAGAGAGAGTAATGACAGGTTAGTAGCTGAGAGGAGTAATGACAGGTTAGTAGCTGAGAGGAGTAATGACAGGTTAGTAGCTGAGAGGAGTAATGACAGGTTAGTAGCTGAGAGAGGAGTAATGACAGGTTAGTAGCTGAAAGGAGTAATGACAGGTTAGTAGCTGAGAGGAGTAATGACAGGTTAGTAGCTGAAGGAGTAATGACAGGTTAGTAGCTGAGAGAGGAGTAATGACAGGTTAGTAGCTGAGAAGAGTAATGACAGGTTAGTAGCTGAGAGAGAGTAATGACAGGTTAGTAGCTGAGAGAGGAGTAATGACAGGTTAGTAGCTGAGAAGAGTAATGACAGGTTAGTAGCTGAGAAGAGTGATGACAGGTTAGTAGCTGAGAGGAGTAATGACAGGTTAGTAGCTGAGAGAGGAGTAATGACAGGTTAGTAGCTGAGAGAGGAGTAATGACAGGTTAGTAGCTGAGAGAGAGTAATGACAGGTTAGTAGCTGAGAGGAGTAATGACAGGTTAGTAGCTGAGAGGAGTAATGACAGGTTAGTAGCTGAGAAGAGTAATGACAGGTTAGTAGCTGAGAAGAGTAATGACAGGTTAGTAGCTGAGAGGAGTGAGTGACAGGTTAGTAGCTGAGAGGAGTAATGACAGGTTAGTAGCTGAGAGAGGAGTAATGACAGGTTAGTAGCTGAGAGGAGTAATGACAGGTTAGTAGCTGAGAGTAGTAATGACAGGTTAGTAGCTGAGAGAGAGTAATGACAGGTTAGTAGCTGAGAGAGGAGTAATGACAGGTTAGTAGCTGAGAGAGGAGTAATGACAGGTTAGTAGCTGAGAGGAGTAATGACAGGTTAGTAGCTGAGAAGAGTAATGACAGGTTAGTAGATGAGTAATAATAACAGGTTAGTAGCTGAGAGGAGTAATGACAGGTTAGTAGCTGAGAGGAGTAATGACAGGTTAGTAGCTGAGAGAGGAGTAATGACAGGTTAGTAGCTGAGAGAGTAATGACAGGTTAGTAGCTGAGAGGATTAATGACAGGTTAGTAGCTGAGAGGAGTAATGACAGGTTAGTAGCTGAGAGGAGTAATGACAGGTTAGTAGCTGAGAGAGGAGTAATGACAGGTTAGTAGCTGAGAGAGGAGTAATGACAGGTTAGTAGCTGAGAGGAGTAATGACAGGTTAGTAGCTGAGAGGGAGGTTAATGACAGGTTAGTAGCTGAGAGAGAAGTAATGACAGGTTAGTAGCTGAGAAGAGTAATGACAGGTTAGTAGCTGAGAAGAGTAATGACAGGTTAGTAGATGAGAGGAGTAATGACAGGTTAGTAGCTGAGAGGAATAATGACAGGTTAGTAGCTGAGAGAGAGTAATGACAGGTTAGTAGCTGAGAGAGAGGAGTAATGACAGGTTAGTAGCTGAGAGAGGAGTAATGACAGGTTAGTAGCTGAGAGAGGAGTAGTGACAGGTTAGTAGCTGATAGAGGAGTAATGACAGGTTAGTAGCTGAGAGAGGAATAATGACAGGTTAGTAGCTGAGAGAGGAGTAATGACAGGTTAGTAGCTGAGAGAGGAGTAATGACAGGTTAGTAGCTGAGAGGAGTAATGACAGGTTAGTAGCTGAGAGAGGAGTAATGACAGGTTAGTAGATGAGAGAGGAGTAATGACAGGTTAGTAGCTGAGAGAGGAGTAATGACAGGTTAGTAGATGAGAGGAGTAATGACAGGTTAGTAGCTGAGAGAGGAATAATAACAGGTTCGTAGCTGAGAGAGGAGTAATGACAGGTTAGTAGCTGAGAGAGGAATAATAACAGGTTAGTAGCTGAGAGAGGAATAATAACAGGTTAGTAGTTGAGAGAGGAATAATAACAGGTTAGTAGCTGAGAGAGGAATAATGACAGGTTAGTAGCTGAGAGAGGAGTAATGACAGGTTAGTAGCTGAGAGAGGAGTAATGACAGGTTAGTAGATGAGAGGAGTAATGACAGGTTAGTAGATGAGAGGAGTAATGACAGGTTAGTAGATGAGAGGAGTAATGACAGGTTAGTAGCTGAGAGAGGAATAATAACAGGTTCGTACCTGATAGGAGTAATGACAGGTTAGTAGCTGAGAGGAGTAATGACAGGTTAGTAGCTGAGAGAGGAGTAATGACAGGTTAGTAGCTGAGAGAGGAGTAATGACAGGTTAGTAGATGAGAGGAGTAATGACAGGTTAGTAGCTGAGAGAGGAATAATGACAGGTTAGTAGCTGAGAGAGGAGTAATGACAGGTTAGTAGCTGAGAGAGGAGTAATGACAGGTTAGTAGATGAGAGGAGTAATGACAGGTTAGTAGATGAGAGGAGTAATGACAGGTTAGTAGATGAGAGGAGTAATGACAGGTTAGTAGCTGAGAGGAGTAATGACAGGTTAGTAGCTGAGAAGAGTAATGACAGGTTAGTAGCTGAGAAGAGTAATGACAGGTTAGTAGCTGAGAGGAGTGATGACAGGTTAGTAGCTGAGGGGAGTAATGACAGGTTAGTAGCTGAGAAGAGTAATGACAGGTTAGTAGCTGAGAAGAGTAATGACAGGTTAGTAGCTGAGAAGAGTAATGACAGGTTAGTAGCTGAGAAGAGTAATGACAGGTTAGTAGCTGAGAGAGGAATAATAACAGGTTCGTACCTGATAGGAGTAATGACAGGTTAGTAGCTGAGAAGAGTAATGACAGGTTAGTAGCTGAGAAGAGTAATGACAGGTTAGTAGCTGAGAAGAGTAATGACAGGTTAGTAGCTGAGAAGAGTAATGACAGGTTAGTAGCTGAGAAGAGTAATGACAGGTTAGTAGCTGAGAAGAGTAATGACAGGTTAGTAGCTGAGAAGAGTAATGACAGGTTAGTAGCTGAGAGGAGTGATGACAGGTTAGTAGCTGAGGGGAGTAATGACAGGTTAGTAGCTGAGAAGAGTAATGACAGGTTAGTAGCTGAGAAGAGTAATGACAGGTTAGTAGCTGAGAGAGGAGTAATGACAGGTTAGTAGCTGAGAGGAGTGATGACAGGTTAGTAGCTGAGAGGAGTAATGACAGGTTAGTAGCTGAGAGGAGTGACCACAGGTTAGTAGCTGAGAGAGGAGTAATGACAGGTTAGTAGCTGAGAAGAGAAATGACAGGTTAGTAGCTGAGAGAGGAGTAATGACAGGTTAGTAGCTGAGAGGAGTGATGACAGGTTAGTAGCTGAGAGGAGTAATGACAGGTTAGTAGCTGAGAGGAGTGACCACAGGTTAGTAGCTGAGAGAGGAGTAATGACAGGTTAGTAGCTGAAAGGAGTAATGACAGGTTAGTAGCTGAGAGGAGTAATAACAGGTTAGTAGCTGCGAAGAGTAATGACAGGTTAGTAGCTGATAGTGGAGTAATGACAGGTTAGTTGCTGAGAAGAGTAATGACAGGTTAGTAGATGAGAGAGGAGTAATGACAGGTTAGTAGCTGAGAGAGGAGTAATGACAGCTTAGTAGCTGAGAAGAGTAATGACAGGTTAGTAGCTGAGAAGAGTGATGACAGGTTAGTAGCTGAGAGAGGAGTAGTGACAGGTTAGTAGCTGAGAGAGGAGTAATGACAGGTTAGTAGCTGAGAGAGGAGTAATGACAGGTTAGTAGCTGAGAGAGGAGTAATGACAGGTTAGTAGCTGAGAGGAGTAATGACAGGTTAGTAGCTGAGAGGAGTAATGACAGGTTAGTAGCTGAGAAGAGTAATGACAGGTTAGTAGCTGAGAAGAGTAATGACAGGTTAGTAGCTGAGAGGAGTGATGACAGGTTAGTAGCTGAGGGGAGTAATGACAGGTTAGTAGCTGAGAGAGGAGTAGTGACAGGTTAGTAGCTGAGAGAGAAGTAATGACAGGTTAGTAGCTGAGAGTAATAATGACAGGTTAGTAGCTGAGAGAGGAGTAATGACAGGTTAGTAGCTGAGAGAGGAGTAGTGACAGGTTAGTAGCTGAGAGAGGAGTAATGACAGCTTAGTAGCTGAGAAGAGTAATGACAGGTTAGTAGCTGAGAAGAGTGATGACAGGTTAGTAGATGAGTGGAATAATAACAGGTTCGTAGCTGAGAGGAGTAATGACAGGTTAGTAGCTGAGAAGAGTAATGACAGGTTAGTAGCTGAGAGAGGAGTAATGACAGGTTAGTAGCTGAGAGAGGATTAATAACAGGTTCGTAGCTGAGAGGGGATTAATAACAGGTTAGTAGCTGAGAGGAGTAATGACAGGTTAGTAGCTGAGAGGAGTAATGACAGGTTAGTAGCTGAGAGAGGATTAATAACAGGTTAGTAGCTGAGAGAGGAGTAATGACAGGTTAGTAGCTGAGAGGAGTAATGACAGGTTAGTAGCTGAGAGGAGTAATGACAGGTTAGTAGCTGAGAGAGGATTAATAACAGGTTCGTAGCTGAGAGAGGAGTAGTGACAGGTTAGTAGCTGAGAGAGAAGTAATGACAGGTTAGTAGCTGAGAAGAGTAATGACAGGTTAGTAGCTGAGAAGAGTAATGACAGGTTAGTAGATGAGAGGAGTAATGACAGGTTAGTAGATGAGAGGAATAATGACAGGTCAGTAGCTGAGAGAGGAGTAATGACAGGTTAGTAGCTGAGAGAGGAGTAGTGACAGGTTAGTAGCTGAGAGAGGAGTAATGACAGGTTAGTAGCTGAGAGAGGAGTAATGACAGGTTAGTAGCTGAGAGAGGAGTAATGACAGGTTAGTAGCTGAGAGAGGAGTAGTGACAGGTTAGTAGCTGATAGAGGAGTAATGACAGGTTAGTAGCTGAGAAGAGTAATGACAGGTTAGTAGCTGAGAAGAGTAATGACAGGTTAGTAGCTGAGAAGAGTAGTGACAGGTTAGTATGTGAGAGAGGAATAATGACAGGTTAGTAGCTGAGAGAGGAATAATGACAGGTTAGTAGCTGAGAGAGGAGTAATGACAGGTTAGTAGCTGAGAGAAGAGTAATGACAGGTTAGTAGCTGAGAGAGGAATAATGACAGGTTAGTAGCTGAGAGAGGAATAATGACAGGTTAGTAGCTGAGAGAGGAGTAATGACAGGTTAGTAGCTGAGGGGAGTAATGACAGGTTAGTAGCTGAGAGGAGTAATGACAGGTTAGTAGCCTATACCAACAGAATTGCGAGAAGCTTTATGCCCCTCTTGCACTCTCTCCCTCTTTCTTCTCTGTCTCTGTCTTTTCTCTCCCACTCTGTGCGTGTGTGTGTATGTGTGTGTGTGTGTGTGTGTGTTGTTATTTAGAAGTCATGTTGACTTGCTCTCTGTGTTCAGTCCTCCACAGGTGGTGACTCCTCCACAGACTGTTGCTTCCCCTCCCCACAGTGAAGGCAGCAGCAGTACAGACTGTGTTACCATACAGGTACTAAACAAACACAAACATTCACATCACATATTTTACTGTAGCAGTAGCAAGCCTTTGCTATTAGATAGCTTTAACACCACACAAGTCAGTTTTCATGATGGCAAATGTACTTATTAAATGACATTTACCTTTCCCTCTCTTCTCCCGTCTCAGTCCGAAGAAGAAGGGGAGAGGGGGCTGATTTCTGAGTGGGTATGGGACTGGTCCAGTCGGCCTGAGAACCTTCCACCAAAGTAAGAACCTACGCATATAATTGGAATGATTCCAAATTGATTTTCACTGTAATTCATTTTAATTCCATTGACCTTATTTGAGTAGTTGCAATGTCAACACATTAACTAACATACACACAGTACTTGGCTGCTAAGAACAACCACTGACTCATGGGGGGCCTGTGGATTTGCTAGAGGGAATGTAATTATTATTTTAATACATAATGAATAAAACTGTGTACAATAGCATTGAAACCTGACAGATAATATCTCTCCATTACATCTGAACATGACATATGATATTATTTTACAGTCATGAAGGTATGTTTATCTTCATGGTATGAGACTACAGAATTTCTCCTGAGAAATCTAATTTTATCTTGAAAAACAAGACAAAACAAAATGTTTCATTCATGTCTTCCCCCTCTCTCCTTCTCTTCCTCCTTTCTTTCTATCTATCTATGTTCCCATTTCTCCTGATCTCTCTAAATCTCTTTCTATCTTCATCTCCCTTGTTTACCTTCCCCCCATCTCTCTCACTCCCCCAGGGAGTTTGTGTTCCAGCACCCGAAGCAGCAGTCAGGCTCCCTGAGTGTAAGGAAGAGTGAGGTGATGAAGAGAGGCCTGTTCTCCTCCGACGTCCTCATGATCCTCATCCCCTCACTGCTGGTCTCACACCTTCTCACACTGGGAGTGGGGTAAGACACACACACACACACACACACACACATGCCCGTTCAAAGTTTGGGGTCACTTAGAAATGTCTTTGTTTTTGAAAGAAAACCACATCTTTGGTTCATTAAAATAACGTCAAATTGATCAGAAATTCAGTGAAAACAATGTTAATGTTGTAAATGACTATTGTAGCTGGAAACGGCTGATTTTTTTTAATGGAATATCTACATAGGCGTACAGAGTTCCATTATCAGCATCCGTCACTCCTGTGTTCCAATGGAACGTTGTGTTAGCTAATCCAAGTTGATCATTTTAAAAGGCTAATTGATCATTAGAAAACCCTTTTGCAATTATGTTAGCACAGCTGAAACTGTTGTTCTAATTAAAAAAGCAATAAATATGGCCTTCTTTATTAGACTAGTTGAGTATCTGGAGCATCAGCATTTGAGGGTTCGATTACAGGCTCAAAATGGCCAGAAACAAAGAACTTTCTTCTGAAACTCATCAGTCTAATCATGTTCTGAGAAATAAAGACTATTCCATGCGGGAAATTACCAAGAAACTGAAGATCTCGAACAACGCTCTGTACTACTCCCTTCACAGAACAGCGCAAACTGGTCCTAACCAGAATAGAAAGAGGAGTGGGAGGCCCCGGTGCACAACTGAGCAAGAGGACAAGTACATTAGAGTGTCTAGTTTGAGAAACAGACACCTCACAAGTCCTCAACTGGCAGCTTCATTAAATAGTACCTGCAAAACATCAGTCTCAACGTCAACAGTGAAGAGGTGACTCCGGGATGCTGGCCTTCAGGCAGAGTTCCTCAATCCAGTGTCTGTGTTCTTTTGCCCATCTTAATCTTGTGTTTTTATTGGCCAGTCTGAGATATGGCTTTTTCTTTGCAACTCAGCCTAGAAGGCCAGCATCCCAGAGTCGCCTCTTCCCTGTTGATGTTGAGACTGGTATTTTGCAGGTACTATTTCATGAAGCTGCCAGTTTCTCAAATTAGACACTCTAATGTACTTGTCCTCTTGTTCAGTTGTGCACCGGGGCCTCACACTCATCCTTCATTTCTCAGAACAACAATAGACTGATGAGTTTCAGAAGAAATTCTTTGTTTCTGGCCATTCTGAGCCTGTAATCGAACCCAAAAATGCTGATGCTCCAGATATTCAACTAGTCCAAAGAAGGCCAGTTTTATTGCTTCTTTAAACAGGACAACAGTTTTCAGCTGTGCTAACTGTCAAGGGAATTTTATAATTCCTATATGTGTTCATTAACCAATACAATTAAAATCCCTCTGTCTGTTTCTAAGAATTGGTAAGATCCTTATTTGCATAAAATAGACAGAGACCAGTCTTATCAAAATTAGCCAATAGCATTTATTCTCGGAGCACGCTGCTCATAGAACCCTGTACAACAGTTTATATATCAAATATGACGTCATAGGTTTTAAAATGTCCTTCCTCCTCTCGATCAGGACAAAGCAGGTTCAAAAGTTCATTCCAACTCACCAGCGCACATACATGACACACAATATAACTGGATTAACTCCTGAAGTCTCACCATAATTTATTACCACTTTAGCAGACAGTTCCAGATACGGAAAACCTGGAGAGGCTCTCGCTGTCTTATTTGATCGCCACAGAGTTATAGTTGAGTCGGTTCAAAATAGGTTAATGACCCTCTTTGCTTACTTAAGACACACACACACACACACATTCCTTCCTACACAATGGTTATCATTTCCAATTACCCCTTATCCATGCTACGTACCCTCTTTCTTAGGAACTAACATTATTCATCAGATATTGTAAAACAGGGTAGAGTTTAATTAGTTATAGTTCTATTTAAATTTAGATATTGTTTAGTCATTATACATAAAATTCCTAACACTAACATAATTGCAAAAGGGTTTTCTAATGATCAATTAGCCTTTTAAGATTATAAACTTGGTGTCACGCCCTGGTCGAAGTAATGTATGTTTGTCTTCATTTATTTGGTCAGGCCAGGGTGTGACATGGGTTATTGTGGTGCGTTTTTGTCATGGGGTTTTTGTGGAGTGTCTAGCATAGTCTATGGCTGGCTGGGGCGGTTCTCAATCAGAGTCAGATGATTATCGTTGTCTCTGATTGGGAACCATATTTAGGCAGCCATATTCTTTGAGTATTTCGTGGGTGATTGTTCCTGTCTCTGTGTTTGTAGTCACCAGATAGGCTGTATAGGTTTTCACGTTCCGTTTGTTGTTTTGTATTGTTCGTGTTTTTGTCGTTCAATAAACATGTATGGAAATTACCACGCTGCATTTTGGTCCGACTCTCCTTCGACGGATGAAAACCGTAACAGAATCATCCACCACACCAGGACCAAGCAGCGTGGTGACAGGCAGCGACAGCAGAAGCAGCGAAAGGAGGAATGGACATGGGAAGACGTTTTGGATGGCAAGGGTTGTTACACTTGGGAGGAGATACTGGCTGGAAGAGATCGCCTCCCATGGGAACAGGTGGAGGCACTTAGGAGAGCAGAGGCAGCCGGGGAGAGGAGCCGACGATACGAGGGAACACGGTTGGCAAGTAAGCCCGAAAGTCAGCCCCAAAAATGTCTTGGGGGGGGCTCAGGGAGAGTGTGGCAGAGTCAGGGTTCAGACCTGAGCCAACTCCCCCTGTTTATTGTGAGGAGCAGCGATCACATGACTTCTGGACTTGGGAGGAGATATTGGACGGAAAAGGACCCTGGGCACAGCCTGGTGAATATCGACGCCCCAAAGAAGAACTGGAGGCGAAGAAAGCGGAGAGGCGCTGGTATGAAGAGGCAGCACGGCGACGCGGATGGAAGCCCGAGAGTCAGCCCTAAAAATGTATTGGGGGGGCTCACAGGGAGTATGGCTACGCCAGGTAGGAGACCTGAGCAAACTTCCTGTGCTTACCGGGGGGCTAAAGATACCGGGCAGGCACCGTGTTATGCTATGGAGCGCACGGTGTCTCCAGTGCGGGTGCATAGCCCGGTGCGGTACATACCAGCTCTTCGTATTGGCCGGGCTAGAGTGGGCATCGAGCCAGGTAAGGTTGGGCAGGCTCGGTGCTCAAGAGCTCCAGTGCGCCTGCACGGTCCGGTCTATCCAGTGCCACCTCCACACACCTGTCCTCCGGTGGCAGCTCCCCGCACCAGGCTTCCTGTGTGTGTCCTCGGCCCAGTACCACCAGTGCCAGCACCACGCACCAGGCCTTCAGTGCGCCTCGCCTGTCTAGCGCTATCAGAGCCTTCCTCCTCTCCAGCGCTGCTGGAGTCTCCCGCCTGTTTAGCGCAGCCAGTGGCTTCCTCCTCTACAGCGTTGTCGGAGCCTCCCGCCTGTTCAGCGCAGCCAGAGCCTTCCTCCTCTACAGCGCTGCTGGAGTCTCCCGCCTGTTCAGCGCGGCCAGAGCCTTCCTCCTCTACAGCGCTGCTGGAGTCTCCTGCCTGTTCAGCGCAGCCAGAGCTGCCAGCCTGCATGGAGCAGCCTGAGATGTCAGTCTGCATGGAGCAGCCTGAGCTGTCAGTCTGCATGGAGCAGCCTGAGATGTCAGTCTGCATGGAGCAGCCTGAGCTGTCAGTCTGCATGGAGCAGCCAGAGATGCCAGTCTGCATGGAGCAGCCAGAGCTGCCAGTTTGCATGGAGCAGCCAGAGCTGCCAGTCTGCATAGAGCTGCCAGTCTGCATAGAGCAGCCAGAGCTGCCAGTCTGCATGGAGCTGCCAGTCTGCATAGAGCAGCCAGAGCTGCCAGTCTGCAGGGAGCAGCCAGAGCTGCCAGTCTGCATGGAGCAGCCAGAGCTGCCAGTCTGCATGGAACAGCCAGAGCAGCTAGATCCGCCAGTCAGCCAGGATCCGCCAGTCAGCCAGGATCCGCCAGTCAGCCATGATCTTCCAGATCCGCCAGTCAGCCAGGATCCGCCAGTCAGCCAGACTCTTCCAGATCTGCCAGTCAGCCAGACTCTTCCAGATCTGCCAGTCAGCCAGACTCTTCCAGATTTGCCAGTCAGCCAGACTCTTCCAGATCTGCCAGTCAACCAGACACTTCCAGATCCGCCAGTCAACCAGACTCTTCCAGATCCGCCAGCCAGCCAGGATCTGCCGGAGCCAACTACCTGCCTGAGCTTCCTCTCAGTGCTGAGCTTCCTCTCAGTGCTGGGCTTCCTCTCAGTGCTGGGCTTCCTCTCAGTGCTGAGCTTCCTCTCAGTGCTGAGCTTCCTCTCAGTGCTGAGCTTCTCCTCAGTGCTAAGCTTCTCCTCAGTGCTGAGCTTCCCCTCAGTGCTGAGCTTCCCGTCAGTGCCGAGCTTCCCCTCAGTGCCGAGCTTCCCCTCAGTGCCGAGCTTCCCCTCAGTCCCGAGCTTCCCCTCAGTCCCGAGCTACCCCTCAGTCCCGAGCTGCCTCAGTCCCGAGCTGCCCCTCAGTCCCGAGCTGCCCCTCAGTCCCGAGCTGCCCCTCAGTCCCGAGCTGCCCCTCAGTCCAGTGGGGTTCTGGGTGAGGCCATGGTCGGCGGCGAGGGTGGATTATCCTAGGACGCGAGGGGGAGGAACTAAGACATTGATGGAGTGGGGTCCACGTCCCGAGCTGGAGCCGCCACCATGGACAGACGCCCACCCGGACCCTCCCTATTGTTTTGATGTGCGTCCGGGAGTCCGCACCCTAGGGGGGAGGTTCTGTCACGCCCTGGTCGAAGTAATGTATGTTTGTCTTCATTTATTTGGTCAGGCCAGGGTGTGACATGGGTTATTGTGGTGCGTTTTTGTCATGGGGTTTTTGTGGGGTGTCTAGCATAGTCTATGGCTGCCTGGGGCAGTTCTCAATCAGAGTCAGGTGATTATTGTTGTCTCTGATTGGGAACCATATTTAGGCAGCCATATTCTTTGAGTATTTCGTGGGTGATTGTTCCTGTCTCTGTGTTTGTAGTCACCAGATAGGCTGTATAGGTTTTCACGTTCTGTTTGTTGTTTTGTATTGTTCGTGTTTTTGTCGTTCAATAAACATGTATGGAAATTACCACGCTGCATTTTGGTCCGACTCTCCTTCGACGGAAGTAAACCGTAACACTTGGATTAGCTAACACAAGTTGCCATTGGAACACAGGAGTGATAGTTGCTGACAATGTACCTCTGTACGCCTATGTACGTAGATATTCCATTAAAAATCTGCTGTTTCCATTTACAATAGTCATTTACAACATTAACAATGTCTACACATTATTTCTGATCAATTATGGGCAAAAAAGGTGTTTTTCTTTCAAAAACAAAGACATTTCTAAGTAACCCCAAACTTTTGAATGGTAGTGTATATATGTTACAGAGAAGTACAGGACATATTAGCTACCAGCAGAGATAATGAGATGCAGTTTGTCTTAGTAATGATAAAGAAGTAGCCTACTATTAGGCCACCACCACCTGACTTTCCTAATGGCAGCAATCTGTTTTTATACAACAACCAGGTAAATGTGGTTAGAAATTGCAGATTAAAGATATAAGTATAAGTATTGTGTTATCAATATTAGCAGTATATTTCTCTCTCCCTTTCTCAGGATATACATAGGGAAACGATTGGCTGCCTCCACAACTAGCACTCTGTGATATATGCTTCAGGGTAGCGCTCCCATTTGTTGACGGCAGACCAATAGGAATGGCAGCCCTTGCCACAACACACCCGTTGCCCCTCTCTCTCGCTGTCATGGGGAAACATAGGACCAGGCCTTTCTTTACCACTGTCTCTCTGTCTGTCTCAATATGTCTGTCTGTCTGTCCACCACCCACCAGCACGTTGTGTGTCTGTCCATCAGTCAGTCACCCAGCATCTCTGAATCTGTGATTGTCCCAGGGACAGAGAATGTGTGTGTGTGTGTGTGTGTGTGTGTGTGTGTGTGTGTGTGTGTGTGTGTGTGTGTGTGTGTGTGTGTGTGTGTGTGTGTGTGTGTGTGTGTGTGTGTGTGTGTGTGTGTGTGTGTGTGTGTGTGTGTGTGTGTGTGTGTGTGTGTGTGTGTGTGTGTCAGGGCCGGAGAGAGACTGCTATACAGACATTGTGTCAATAACTCAGACTGAGATCACTATTACTTTACCAGCAGAGTAACACTGATCTCAGTTAACTAACAGAGAGAAACGAGTGATGAGATGGAGAGAGAAAAGGGAGAGAGAAAAAAGAGAGTAACTCCTCACTAAATCCCCATGGAAGGTATGAGCAGGGCGTTGAAGAAATAGGGTATATAGTCCAATGCTTAACCAAATTTAAACCAAAATCAAATTCTGGTGAAAGAAAGTCCCCAACAGTATATCTTTATTTGACTCTGGTCACCAATAATTTGTGTCAGAAATAACAGATCTGTGATAAGCCTGGGTGGTTTGTATAATGTTGAGGAATGGTTTGTATAACGTTCTAAATGGTTTATGACAACACAAGTGGCGCTGGTTGTTTTTGTTGTCCTATATAACCATCTGACTGTTTAAACTCTGAACTGTTTGAAGGACCATAAGCCCATTAAACCTCATTCCTCATACAGCTCCACATGCCTGTGGTCCGTTTGTCTCTCTTACTAGATCTTTCCTTTTTTATACACTTTTATTGTGTTTGGCTACGCAATCATGTTATGCTAATAATGATACAAGTGCTAGAGAACTGTGATACAATAACATATACAGTACCAGTCAAAAGTTTGGACACACCTGATATTTTTAATTCTATTTAAGGGTTTTTCTTTGTTTTTTACTATTTTCTACATTGTAGAATAAAAATTAAGACATCAAAACTATGATATTACACATATGGAATCATGTAGTAACCAAAAAAGTGTTAAACAAATCAAAATATATTTTATATTTGAGATTCTTCAAAGTAGCCACCCTTGGCCTTGATGACAGCTTTGCACACTCTTGGCATTCTCTCAACCAATTTAATGAGGTAGTCACCTGGAATGAATTTCAATTAACAGGTGTACCTTGTTATAAGTTAATATGTGGAATTTCTTTCCTTCTTAATAGGTTTGACTCAATCAGTTGTGTTGTGACAAGGTAGGGGGTGGTATACAGAAGATAGCCTTTCTAGATGAAAGACCAAGTCCATATTACGGCAAGAACAGCTCAAATAAGCAAAGAGAAACGACAGGCCATCATTACTTTAAGACATGAAGGTCAGTCAACACGGAAAATGTAAAGAACTTTGGAAGTTTCTTCAAGTGCAGTCGCAGTAACCATCAAGCCCTATGATGAAACTGGCTCTCATGAGGACCGCCAAAGGAAAGGAAGTCTCAGAGTTACCTCTGCTGTAGATGATAAGTTCATTAGAGTTACCGGCCTCAGAAATTGAAGTCCAAATAAATGCTTCACAGAGTTCAAGTAACAGACACATCTCAACTGTTCAGAGGAGACTGCACGAATCAGACCTTCATGGTTGGTTTGCTGCAAAGAAACCACTACTAAAGAACACCAATAAGAATAAGAGACTTGCTTGGGTCAATAAACTTGAGCAATGGACATTAGACTGGTGGAAAACTGTCCTTTGGTCTTATGAGTCCAAATTTGAGATTTTTGGTTCCAACCACCATGTCTTTGTGAGACGATGAGTAGGTGAACGGATGATCACTGCATGTGTGGTTCCCACTGTCAAGCATGGAGGTGGAGGTGTGATGGTGTGGGGGTGCTTTGCTGGTGACACTGTCTGTGATTTATTTAGAATTCAAGGCATACTTAACCAGCATGCCTACCACAGCATTCTGCAGCAATATGCCATCACATCTGGTTTGTGCTTAGTGGGACTATCAATTGTTTTTCCACATTACAATGAACCAAAACACACCTCGAGGCTGTGTAAGGGCTATTTGACTAAGAAGGAGAGTGATGGAGTGCTGCATCAGATTACCTGTCCTCCACAATCACCCGACCTCAACCCAATTGAGATGGTTTGGGATGAGTTGGACCGCAGAGGGAAGGAAAAGCAGTCAACAAGTGATCAGCATATATATATATTTTTTTACCTTTCTTTTAATAGGCAAGTCAGTTAAGAACTAATTTTAATTTTCAATGACGACCTAGGTTAACTGCCTGTTCAGGGGCAGAACGACATATTTTGTACCTTGTCAGCTCGGGGATTTGAACTTGCAACCTTTTGGTTTCTAGACCAATGCTCTAACCACTAGGCTGGGGCGGCAAGGTAGCCTAGTGGTTAGAGCGGGAACTCCTTCAAGAATGTTGGAAAAGCACACCAGGTGAAGCTGGTTGAGAGAATGCCGAGAGTGTGCTAAGCTGTCATCAAGGCAAAGGGTGGCTACTTTGAAGAATCTAAAATATATTATGATTTGTTTAACACTTTAGTTACTACATGATTGCATATGTGTTATTTCTTAGTTTTGATGTCTTCATTATTATTATACAATGTAGAAAATAGTACAAATAAAGAAAAAACTTTGAATGAGTAGTTTTTTTGACTGGTACTGTAAATCAAAACTCAGACATTTGTATAAGTTAGCCGTGATCCTCATTCAATTATCTGTCAGACATGTTTGTGTCAAGCCATTGTGTAACCGCAATATATTCTCATTTAGTCATACATCAGTGGAGGAACAGGCTACTTCAGTAATGCGAGTGTTGGGAAGTCATTTTCTGTACCGTAAACTGCAACATCTGTTGGACATTTTACAGCTTTTCCATGGGAGGTGAATCGTTGCGCATCAAAGTGTTTATATGGTAAATAAATTGACCTTGCTACTTCTGGATTTATTGTGCATGTTGAGACAATATCCAGAACACACTCAGCTACACACACACACACACCACACCACACCACAGACACACACACACTCTCTGAAGGTTTTACAGGAATGCAGTGACATCATCAACACCATAATTTATCCGTGTGTAGTTCCCGCCCATGTCTCTTTACCCCCCCCCCAATTCAGACCTTAACTCTTTTATTGTCTCAGTCCTCTTGACATCCCTTCAGACCTTAACTCTTTTATTGTCTCAGTCCTCCTGACTTCCCTTCAGACCTTAAACCTTTTATATATTTTTTATTATTTTTACATGTGCTGACATGAAATCAGTCAAGACTTTTACACTTGCAGCTTTCCCATGAACCGAACACTGACCATGTGTAACGCATGCTCCCTTACCCCATTTAACATCTCATATAAAATAACGGGGCTTGGCTGGGCCGGGCCAGGGGAGTGGAGTGCTATTTTACTGCCTGGGGTAAATTGCTCCCATTTGTTCTGAGCCCTGGCCCAACTAAATAGGTTTCTCATCCATCAGCAGGGTGTTTGATGTGAAGGCTCCTGCTGGGGTCACACTGCTAGCTGACAGTGCAACCGCTATTGTACATACTGTTGTTGGAAGAGCACAAAAACACCTGGTTTCCATTCTCAAACAGACACATGCAGACAGACATGGCCGCACACATATGTTTACACACGGCATGCCTTGTGTTCTGTACTGCACGCTAGGTTGATTGTAATTGGTCAATTTAGGTTAAGTAATGTTATAGAAACAGTTCAGTGGATTTGAAGGGGAGGTCTATGCAGATTCTTATGTTTACATTTGTGTCATTTATCAGATGCTCTTATCCAGAGTGATTTACAGGAGCAATTGGGATAAGTGCCTTGCTCAAGTGCACATCAACATATTTTTCACCTAATCGGCTTGGTGATTCGAACCAGGGATCTGTCGTTAAGGAGCCCAACGTTCTTAACCCCTAGGCTACCTGTCGTCTTCTACAGTGATCCACCCTGTACCCCTCTGTCTCCCTCTCACCCAAAACCAGTTCACACAACAAGGTGGTACAGAGAACCCACTAACCACCCCCTCCCTAACCACCCCACCACCCTCCCTCCCTAGAAAAAATTCATTCATTTCCTGAACCTCCGCTTCAGAAAGAGTGGGACGTCTGTCTCTCTGTAAAAGGCATTATCTTTCGGCCTCTCTTTCCTGCCAAACAGGAAATAGAGACTCCAGTTTCATACGGCCGGGGCCGAACGAAGGAATGCATTTAAATTGGCATGTCATAACCATGACTTAACATTCAAACAAGGTGACCAGATTACACCAAGCTCCGCTCCAGGAATTGCATGTCCCCAATCCTTTCATTCTGTACAGAACCACCATTTTGTTGGTTTCGTTCCACTGATCCGACCAGAAAAATAAAGTTCTGAAATGGTTAGAACCCCAAAAAGTACAGGTTTAAATTGTTCCTTTTGAACCTGTGAAATGAACAGTTGTTTACATGTAGCTCATTAAATGACTTCACCAATCAGTGCGGATAGAGCAGGAAAGCTAGCTGTTTACATGCGTGATGGACAGAGAAGTGGAGCCTATGGCGCAAGATGCGACTGAAATTTTGCGGGTGGGGAGAGATCAAGAGAGGGTTCAGGAGGAGGCTTGAAGCGCTGGGCATCTTGTTATGACATGCATTATGTGAATTAGGTCCACATAATTATACCATTTTAATGTCCTTTGAGCTAGCTAGCTAATGTGCTTGTGTGTGCAAAGCAGCACCAGAATTAAAAACACGTCTTAGTTAATAAATCCAATGTCAAACGTGATAATAGCACTGAATTATTTATTCATTCATCTCTATCTAATTCAAAATTTCTCTCCCTATCTTCTGAATCATGCTTGTAACGTCAGTACAGTAGGCTATGCTTCAGAGGGGGAGGGGCAGGTAGCCTAAACACACACGGGTAAAGATTTTCAGCTTACAGGCAGACACTGGAAAAAGTTTGTGAGTGACAGAGTGAGGGCTTTGCATAGGTGCTTTGTTGTGGAACTAGAAACAAATGCCTGGAACTTAAAATAACGTTATTAAGCGGTTCCCATGCTTTAAAATAATAGTTATTTTCCAGGAACAGTTTTGTTCCAGGTTCCATTTTTCTTCCCTGAAAAAAGTATTAATCTTCCGGTTTCCGGTTCTGTTCCCTGAACCGGTTCCAACCCCGGGTTCCTTCACTTTTCCTCTCCGTGATCCATTTATTGTAATGAACAATTTACCTCATCATTTATCATAAGAAACAATATGCCTCATTATTTATTATAAGGAACAATATACCTCATCATTTATCATAAGGAACAATATACCTCATCATTTATCATAAGGAACAATGTACCTCATCATTTATCATAAGGAACAATATACCTCATCATTTATCATAAGGAACAATATACCTCATCATTTATCATAAGAAACAATATACCTCATCATTTATCATAAGGAACAATATACCTCATCATTTATCATAAGGAACAATATACCTCATCATTTATTATTAGTAACATTATAAACCGGGAGGTTTGATCCTTGAATTCTGATTAGCTAAAAGCCATGATATATCAAACAGTATACAATGGGTATGACAAAACATTACTTTTACTGTGCTAATTACGTTGGTAACCAGTTCATAATAGCAATAGGGCACCTCAGGGATTTGTGGTATATAGCCAATATATCATGGCTAAAGGTTGTATCCAGGCACTCCACGTTACGTCCTGCATAAGAACAGCCCTTAGCGTTGGGATATTGGCCATAACCACACCTCCTCGGGCCTTATAGCTTAATTAAATATACCTCATAATTTATCATAAGGAACAATATACCTCATCATTTATCATAAATATCAATATACATAATAATTTATCATAAGGAAAGATGTACTTCATAGCACCATCACACACTCATACTACACAAGCGGCCAAAGCAAAATAACACACTGTCTGATATGCAACCGTCCTCACTCCCACGCATGGCTTCACACACTATCTATCAACTTCACATTGGGGGAGAAAGTACTTCTGGGAATCCTAGATTCTAGTAAAATCCTTGAATTCAAATCATTTAAGTTTGTGAACTCTATGGGAACAACATCATGTCCCACGCGTCCAACCTAATTCCACCCCAACACACAATAGAACCCCTACTACACACACTATAAAACACTCTCCTGAATCCTGAATCCTGAATGATATGTCAAACTGAATATGGTCTACCCAGGGAGACAACCAACACCTCAGTGATACCAGCCTTCAGCACACTGGTGGATGTGATAACAACACACCATTATGACTCTCTAACTCACATCAACACCAACCTTCCCCCACACGTTTGACTAAGTTTCTTTTGATCACAGCAGAGACTGTTCCCAGTCAGCCCACCAAGGTGAACATAAGGATGAAAGAGATTCCTTTGTGTTGCTACTGGGCTGTTCTGGTGTGTGGATTTCCCCCGACATGTAACCAAACACGTGAAGACAGTTTTGCCAGATTGTGGACCAATTAACCAGTGTCAAAATGGTGTGTGTGTGTGTGTGTGTGTGTGTGTGTGTGTGTGTGTGTGTGTGTGTGTGTCTCAGAGCCAGATTGTGAAACCAACGTCATAATAGTTTCCATGTGGCGTCTACTCTCTCCTCCTATTTCCACTCTCTTCCCAGCAGTAGTCAGTCATATGCCCTGTGGACTGACAAGGACTACAGTGTACTACTGTGCCATTTCCCATTTGAATTCATTGGTGGACTAAACCCATCCAGCCCAGACATGCTTGGCTCAATGAGGCATTATTAATCATAGGCTTAGAATGAAAGATGGGATGGAGACGCACACAAATGCATGCACGCACACACACTAAAACACACATACACTCTAAGATAATGTACAGCACTGTAAGCAAGTAATGGCAGATAAGCAAAGGTGTGTTTTGTCCTCACATCTTGGGCCAAATACAATTCTTTGACGTAGGCCTTAAAGCTAGAATCCTTAGTTGCTACATAACTTTTTGGACTTATAAATTAAAAATATTTACCCATTAATTCTTGAGGAATATAACTTATAAATGCATTGTGAGCTTAGTTCAACTGTCGTACACCACTAGAACCCGAAAAATAAGCTGTTTTTACACAAACAAACAACATAAATGTAAACAAAGACGGTATAAAACATTGGTTAAAACTATAATTTTGATATCATGTATGACCAGTCCTTGCATCCATGGCTCTCGCTATGAATTTGAGAGTGGCTACATTTCTCCAGGCCCATTACATTTCTCCAGGCCCATTACATTTCTTCAGGCCCATTACATTTCTCCAGGCCCATTCCTCAGCCTTTTACCCAAACAGAGGTTTGGTGTGCTCTTTGTTATTCTTTCAATTAAGGACTCTAGCTTTAATCTAGCTTTAATCTAGCTTTAATCTATGCCAAGCATCTATCAGATGCTTAGCAGGCTCTGCTCACACTTACTGTGGAGGCCAAACCACACGAAATTGCAGGGCGCCAAATTCAAAACAACAGAAATCCCAAGTCAAATGTCTACTATTTGCTGATGATCTGGTGCTTCTGTCCTCAACCAAGGAGGGTCTACAGCAGCACCTAGATCTTCTGCACAGATTCTGCTGCTCTGTACCATCACTCATTCATATATCCTTATGTACATATTCCTTATCCCCTTACACTGTGTATAAGACAGTAGTTTTGGAATTGTTAGTTAGATTACTTGTTGGTTATCACTGCATTGTCGGAACTAGAAGCACAAGCATTTTGCTACACTCGCATTAACATCTGCTAACCATGTGTATGTGACAAATAAAATTTGATTTGATTTGATTTGATTTGATTTGTCTGACCTGGGCCCTGACAGTATATCTCAGTAAGACAAAAATAAAATGGTGTTCCAAAAAAGGTCCAGTTGCCAGGACCACAAATACAATTGCACACAAACTATACACACCAAAGCCTAAACATCAGCGCCACAGGTAACTACCACAAAGCTGTGAACGATCTGAGAGACAAGGCAAGAAGGGCCTTCTATGCCATTAAAAGGAACATAACATTTGACATACCAATTAGGATCTGGCTAAAAAATACTTGAATCATTTATAGAACTCATTTCCCTTTATGGTTATGAGGTCTGGGTGCCGATCACCAACAAAGATTTCACAAAAAGCGACAAACCCCAAATTGAAACTCTGCCTGCAGATTTCTGCAAAAAAATATCCTCTGTGTACAACGTAAAACACCAAATAATGCATGCAGAGCAGAATTAGGCTGATACCCGTTAATTATCAAAATCCAGAAAAGAGCCGTTAAATTCTACAACCACCTAAAAGGAAGCGATTCCCAAACCTTCCATAACAAAGCCATCACCTACAGAGAGATGTACCTGGAGAAGAGTCCCCTAAGCAGGCTGGTCCTGGGGCTCTGTTCTCAAACACAAACAGACCCCCCAAAAAGATAATTACACATTGGAAAGACTTAAACAAAAAACAGAATAAACTAGAATGCTATTTGGCCCTAAACAGAGACTACACAGTGACGAAATACCTGACCACTGTGATTGACCCAAACTTAAGGAAAGCTTTGGCTATGTATAGACTCAGTGAGCATAGCCTTGCTATTGAAAAAGGCCGCCGTAGGCAGACCTGCCTCTCAAGAGAAGACAGGCTATGTGCACACCGCCCACAAAATGAGGTGGAAACTGAGCTACACTTCCTAACCTCCTGCCCAATGTATGACCATATTAGAGACATGTATTACCCTCAAATTACACAGACCCACAAAGAATTTGAAAACAAATTTTGATAAACTCCCGTATCTACTGGGTGAAATACCACAGTGTGCCATCACAGCAGCAAGATTTGTGACCTGTTGCCACAAGAAAAGAGCAACCAGTGAAGACCCAAGACCATTGTAAATACAACCCATATTGTCACGAATCCGCTTCCTGAGTCTGTGTTTGCCTGTGTTTCTGTCCTGGAGTGTGTTTCCGGTGTCCTGGAACGCACCCTGTCTGGTTGCCGGGCGAATTAGCTTGTTGGGAGATCGATGTTCACCCGCACCTGTATCCCATCAGTAATCTGCACACCTGTCCTGATCATCACCTCTCCCCTTCAAAAGCTCTGACCTGACATCCATTCCCTGCCGGATCGTTAGCAATGAACAGTATGTTGTGCCATAGTATCAGCCTCAAGTTGGATAGAATTTGTTTTGTTGTTTTTTACGTATTGCTTGCCTTAAACTTACCTCCGTTTGTTCTGTCTTCAGTTACTCACCCGGATCATTTACCCCATTCCCGCCTGGTCGTCGGAGGATTCCGCTACCCCATTGGATCCACCTATTTACTCCCATCAACTCACCACCGCTGTCCGCTACGCCACCTGGATATATCTACCCATTCACATTCACTTGTAAATAAATACTCACCTTCTTCCTACTCTCCTTGTCCTGGTCTGCTTCTGAGTTCAATTTTGAAAGAACGTGACAGAACGATCCCGCCAAGGATGAACCCAGCGGACCTGGACTCCGTTTGCCATGCCATTAACCAGCAGGAGAAGATGTTGGGACAACACAACACGGCGCTACATGAGATAGCGGGTTCAATCCGGAACTTATCGGATAGATTAACGAGTATCCAGGATCAGCTCAGGTTGCCGGCGGATCATCCACCACCTGTTTCACCTATATCACCTGCCGATTCGGGAGCGGGTTCCTTCCGTGAGCCCAAGGTTCTGACACCGGAGAAGTACGAGGGAGATCTGGGAGGATGCCGTTCATTTCTTTTATAGTGTGGGTTAGTTTTTGATCTGCAGCCCTACTCTTACGCCACAGATAAGGCTAGGATAGCTTTTGTTATTGAGCTGCTGCGTGGTAGAGCTCTGGAATGGGCTTCAGCTGTTTGGGAACGACGGGACACATGCATGACGTCATACCAGGGTTTCACGGCAGAGATGAGAAAGCTTTTTGACCATCCAGTCCGAGGTAAGGAAGCAGCTAAACGTTTGTTCTCTCTTCGCCAAGGAGCTCGCAGTGTGGCAGACTTTGTGATAGAATTCAGGACATTGGCTGTGGAGAGTGGTTGGAATGAGGAATCACTACAAGCGTTTTTTACCAGGGGTTGTCGGAGCAACTCAAGGACGAGCTAATCTCCTATCCAGAGCCTAGTGACCTAGATAGTTTGGTCACCTTAGCTATTCGGGTAGATAATAGAGTCCGAGAGAGAAGGAGGGAGAAGCAGTGGGGTCCATCTAATCAATCTGAGACTCGGGTACCATTCGGGTCAGGAAGTGGACCAGAACGGGTTGATCATTTTCCCTTACACGAGATTAGTGGAGGAGTCCTGCCGCCAGATCCGGAACCTATGCAAGTGGGGTGGCACGGGTTAACTAAGGACGAGCGCAAACGTAGACGTGAGACCAACAGCTGCCTCTACTGTGGTAGCTCGGGACATTACATCTCCGTTTGTCCTCAGCGCCCGTTAAACTGCTCGGCTCGTTAAGTTTGGGAGGTTTGTTAGCGAGCCAGTTTCAACCTCTCAAGAGCCCTGTCAGACCTCGTTTTCCTGCTACCCTCATAAATAAGAATCAGAGTTTAGCGATTAACGCTTTCATCGATTCAGGTGCCGATGACAGCTTCATTGATGCCGACTTAGTGGAACAGCTGGGGCTTTCCAAGGAGCAATTACCGGAAGCCATTGAAGCAACCACTCTGAACGGCAGTAGTCTGGCACGGATCACTATGAGGACTGAACCGGTTAAGATGTTGTTGTCGGGGAATCATTCAGAGGTTATTTGTTTTTTCATTTTGCCTTCCCCCCATGTTCCTCTGGTTCTTGGATACCCCTGACTAAGAGAACACAATCCTTCGTTTGATTGGGTGACTGGTAAGGTAACTAGTTGGAGCATTGAGTGCCATGCTAACTGCCTCAGGACTGCCTGTTCTCATGCTGTCCCCAGTCGGGTCAGTGAGTCTGCTCCTCCTGATTTGTCCCTGGTTCCTGAAACATATCACGAGTTGGGTGAGGTGTTCAGTAAGCAGAAAGCTCAGTCACTTCCTCCCCACCGACCTTATGATTGTACAATTAAGCTGTTCCCTGGAGCTGCCTTTCCCAAGGGACGGTTATACAGTATTTCTCGACCTGAGCGGGAAGCCCTGGAGACCTACATAAAGGAGTCTCTTGCTGCAGGTCTCATTCGTCCCTCGTCATCACCCCTGGGAGCTGGATTTTTTTTTGTGAGTAAGAAGGATGGCTCTCTTCGACCGTGTATTGATTATCGGGGGTTGAATGATATTACGGTCAAGAACAAGTAACCCTTGCCCTTGATGAGCTCCGCTTTCGATTCTTTACAGGGTACTACTGTGTTTACGAAACTTGATCTACGCAATGCGTATCATCTGGTTCGGATCATAGAGGGGGACGAGTGGTTGACTGGATTCAATACACCTATGGGACATTTCGAGTACCAGGTGATGCCGTTTGGACTTTCCAACGCTCCAGCAGTGTTCCAAGGTTTGGTGAATGACGTGCTGAGGGATATGATCGGTCTGTTTGTGTTCGTTTACCTGGATGACATCCTGATTTTCTCCAAGGAGCTTTCCAGCCACATCCAGCATGTTAAGCAGGTCCTGCAGCGGTTATTGGAGAACCGTCTGTTTGTGAAGGCAGAGAAGTGTGATTTTCACGCCCACACTACATCCTTCCTTGGGTACATCATCTCCAGGGGTGAGATCAAGATGGACCAAGAGAAGGTTCGGGCGGTTCAGGATTGGGCCCGGCCCGGTACGAGAATGCAGCTCCAGAGATTCCTGGGATTTGCGAACTTCTATCGGAGGTTTATCCGTGATTACAGCCGGGTGGCCGCCCCTTTAACTGCTCTGACGTCTTGCACCAGAATTTTCTGTTGGACTCCTGAGGCAGACCGAGCATTTCTGAACTTGAAGAGCCGATTCACCAACGCGCCGATTCTCTCTCAACCTGACACTTCCCGTCAGTTTGTTGTTGAGGTGGACGCGTCTGATGTGGGGGTGGGCGCCATCCTGTCCCAGCGTAGCTCCACTGACGGTAAACTCCATCCCTGCGCCTTCTACTCTTGTCGTCTTTCACCAGCTGATAGAAACTACGATGTGGGTAACCGGGAGCTTCTCGCTGTGAAGCTTGCCTTGGAGGAGTGGCGTCACTGGTTGGAGGGAGCGGAGCAACCGTTTGTGGTCTGGACTGACCATAAGAATCTGGCTTACGTGCAATCGGCTAAACGTCTCAACTCCCGTCAGGCCAGGTGGGCTTTGTTTTTTGGACGCTTCAATTTTTCCCTGACGTTCCGACCTGGGTCGAAGAACGGCAAAGCGGACGCCTTGTCCCGGATGTTCTCCAAGACAGATGAGTGTGGGGCCAAGACTGAGACGATTCTTCCCCAGAACCTTGTCGTGGGAGCCGTTACATGGAGGATTGAGGAGGATGTGATGGCGGCTCTTCGGATGCAGCCCGGCTCCGGTAACGGTCCACCCGGTCGGTTGTTCGTGCCTGAGTCGGTCCGTTCTGCTGTTCTTCAGTGGTCCCACGCCAGCAAGATAGCTTGTCACCCTGGCGTTGCTCGGACTATGGCGCTACTGCGCAGACGATTTTGGTGGCCTGCCATGGGAGAAGATACCCGGAGGTTTGTTGCCGCATGTCCTGTTTGTGCTCAGAACAAAAGTACCAATCGGCCCAGCTCTGGGCTTCTTCACCCCCTACCTATTCCTCGGCGACCTTGGTCGCATCTGACCCTGGATTTTGTCACGGGATTGCCCCCTTCTGTTGGGAACACGGTCATTCTGACCATTGTGGACAGATTCAGCAAGTTTGCTCATTTTGTCCCTCTCTCCAAGCTTCCATCTGCCACGGAGACGTCCGAGATCCTGGTTAGGGAGGTTTTCAGGGTCCACGGATTGCCCAGTGACATTGTTTCTGACCGTGGTCCTCAGTTTACCTCTGCTGTCTGGAGATCCTTCTGTTTGGCCATTGGAGCTACAGTCAGTCTCACTTCTGGATTTCACCCACAATCTTCTGGGCAGGCGGAGAGAGCCAACCAGAAGATGGAGTCCATGCTGCGTTGTCTTGTCTCCTCTGATCCCACCTCTTGGTCATCTCAATTACCCTGGGTCGAGTATGACCATAATACCCTTCCTTCATCTGCCACTGGGATGTCCCCCTTCCAATGCCTGTACGGATACCAACCTCCCTCGTTTCCTTCTCAGGAGAGGGATCTTTCGGTTCCTTCTGTCCAGGCCCACATTCGTCGTTACCACCGGACCTGGCATCGGGCCAGGAAGGTCCTCCTTAGAGTTTCTGACCGGTATCAGATCCAGGCGAATCGTCGCCGTATTCCTGCTCCCGCTTATACCATCGGAGATAAGGTTTGGTTGGCTACATGGGATCTTCCTCTACGGACTGAGTCGAGGAAACTGTCACCAAAGTTCATTGGTCCGTTTGTGGTGGAGAGAATCATTAACCCTGTTGTGGTCCGACTCAAATTGCCGGCAGTGCTTC
The DNA here is from genome assembly GCF_034236695.1 of Oncorhynchus nerka. Taxonomy (NCBI): domain Eukaryota; kingdom Metazoa; phylum Chordata; class Actinopteri; order Salmoniformes; family Salmonidae; genus Oncorhynchus; species Oncorhynchus nerka. The sequence continues at coordinate 87,880,778 of NC_088417.1, forward strand.
GAGTACACCCCACCTTTCATGTCTCCTGCCTCAAGCCGGTTGCCCCCTCCTCCTCGTCCTCCTCCTCCTCGGATGATCGGAGGTGTTCCTGCCTACACGGTGCGCCGCATAATGGATTCCAGACGGCGGGGTCGAGGTTTCCAATATCTCGTGGATTGGGAAGGATATGGTCCAGAGGAGAGGAGTTGGATTCCTCGGCGTCAGATCCTTGATGACGACCTGCTTCGTGACTTCTACCACCTCCACCCTGGCGCTCCAGGTAGTCCGCCCGGTGGCGTTCGTCGGAGGGGGGGTACTGTCACGAATCCCGCTTCCTGAGTCTGTGTTTGCCTGTGTTTCTGTCCTGGAGTGTGTTTCCGGTGTCCTGGAACGCACCCTGTCTGGTTGCCGGGCGAATTAGCTTGTTGGGAGATCGATGTTCACCCACACCTGTATCCCATCAGTAATCTGCAAACCTGTCCTGATCATCACCTCTCCCCTTCAAAAGCTCTGACCTGACATCCATTCCCTGCCGGATCGTTAGCCATGAACAGTACGTTGTGCCATAGTATCAGCCTCAAGTTGGATAGAATTTGTTTTGTTGTTTTTTACGTATTGCTTGCCTTAAACTTACCTCCGTTTGTTCTGTCTTCAGTTACTCACCGGGATCATTTACCACATTCCCGCCTGGTCGTCGGAGGATTCCGCTACCCCATTGGATCCACCTATTTACTCCCATCAACTCACCACCGCTGTCCGCTACGCCACCTGGATATATCTACCCATTCACATTCACTTGTAAATAAATACTCACCTTCTTCCTACTCTCCTTGTCCTGGTCTGCTTCTGGGTTCGATTTTGAAAGAACGTGACACATATTTATGTTTATTGTTTTCCTTTTTTGTACTTTAACTATTTGCACATCGTTACAACACTGTATATTGACATAATACTACATTTGAAATGTCTTTATTCTTTTGGAACTTTTGTGAGTGTAATGTTTACTCGTCTTTTTTTATTGTTTGTTTCGCTTTTGTTCATTATCTATTTCACTTTCTTTGGCAATGCGAACATATGTTTCCCATGCCAATAAAGTAACTTCAATTGAAATTGAGAGAGAGAGATGGCCAAGAGAGAGAAATACACAGAAAGACAACAAGATGGTAGGAAGACAGAAAGAGAGAGCAAGAGAAAGAGAGCACGAGAGAGAGAGAGGGTGAGGGGGTCGAGGGTGGTGGAAGGTGATGTACGTGCTGAATGGTGCCTGTGTGAAGTTAGTGGAACAGCTGCTGGCTAGTCTGTGGGCTGACTGACTGGATGTGTCCATCTGGTAAGAGCATTACCTGGGTCCTCTTACCACTGAGGGGGCCTCCATTAGCTAGTCTTGGACAATCCTTACTGAGAATTTCAGTGGACACTAAAAGGCTGTGTTGTTTATGAAATTATACATTTCCCCTCACATGTACGTACTGTAGTTGTTTTGAGAATACCTTGGTAGGTACACCTTGTGCAATAATTACGCTTCCAGGAAAAGTGTAATTTCTCCACTTGTCCACAGTGGAGAACATTTTGAGTGATTTCACAGACAACTTCATTGATTGGTAGATAGACTTTATGGCCAAGCAAATGGAAAAGGTGTGGGTATGACAGCATACTAATTATCTAAACTGAGTCCTATTGGTCTCTTACAGGACATAAAGCAATCATGTAGGACCAGACATGTTTCCGGACCAAGTAATCAGTGCAGGAAAAACTCTAGGCTACAACTAAAACCCAGAGTTTTTCCTGGTCAGGTCACCTACATATAAAGGATAAATTATCTGTCTGGAATGTGTCCTATCCTTGGCTAAGAGTAGATGTGCCTCAGGTTAGGTAGGTTTATTCTCAGGTTGCACTAGCCTTTTTCTTAAACAGCCTCCTAAAATTACAGCTAAAGATGGAATAAATCTGCATCAGTAATACCGAATGCATTACATTTTAAAATCCTAATTTACATACATTGGCTGAGAATATATTTTCCAGTCTTCTTTTGACCCTCCAAAAAATTAAGCTTTGTATAATTCATACTTTCGACTGGTACGACCTGGAAAAACTTGGAACCTAAACAGACAGAGTAAGATGGATGAGATCCTCCTCACCATAGCACCTAGGGGCTTAACTCAAGTAAGTCAACTTCTATTCTTACCTGGACTGCCTTAGAAGATAATTCTAGAAACAAATTGGCTCATATGTTTAAAGACAAATACCCACAATCCCATAGGATGTGGGAGGATTATTAAGCCTTTGGCTTTAGAGCTGAGTCTAATGACGGAGTAAAGCCCAATGTGGAGGCTGTAATTTGGGGTTTGGAGTTGCCTTCCCTCCACTGGACCAGCCTAAGCTCTGATACATGTCTTAGTCTAATTAGAAGATGAATAAACTCTCCTCACGGCTACTGATTACAATTGTGCAACTTCATTCATTTGAGAACATCCCCATCACAACACAACACATCATAACGCAGCACAACGCAACACATAACAAAACACATCACAACCCAGCACATCACAACACAGCACATCACATCACAACCAGCACATCACAACGCAGCACATCACAACGCAGCACATCACATCACATCACATCACAACCCAGCACATCACAACACAGCACATCACATCACAGCACATCACAACCCAGCACATCACATCACAGCACATCACAACCCAGCACATCACAACCCAGCACATCATCACAGCACATCACAACACACATCACATCACAGCACATCACAACCCAGCACATCACAACGCAGCACATCACATCACATCACAGCACATCACATCACATCACAGCACATCACAGCACATCACATCACAACGCACACATCACATCACATCACAGCACATCACACAGCACATCACAACACAGCACATCACAGCAGCACATCACATCACATCACAGCACATCACAGCACACATCATCACAACAGCAGCACACATCACATCACATCACAGCACATCACAACCCAGCACATCACAACACAGCACATCACAACGCAGCACATCACATCACATCACAGCACATCACAACGCAGCACATCACATCACATCACAGCACATCACAACCCAGCACATCACAACCAAACACAACACAGAGTAATGACACTATACAGTACAATAGCAGCAAGACGTATTGTACTGTGTGTGTATATGTGTGTAGGCTAACGCTTGATAAAAAAAAGGACATACTGTAGGGATAAGAAAAGGGGTTTAGGGATGAGAAAACCTGAGCTGCACAATTTCACATCTGTCTCCAGTCTAAGAATAGCAGCAGCCTGTCTGTCTCTGGGGTTTGGGTTGATACAAACCCAGTTACACGGTTCAGTCTGAGCTCACCAACCACACTATGACGTGACTCAGTCCAGGGTCTCCAGCAAACGGATGTGGGCTGTCCAATAATTAATTATATGCTTAGCCTATCACACTGGTGCCTTTCGCTGATCCAGAACCTCACTTCTGTGGAAGGTCTTTGTGATAACTCAACCAATCAGAGGAGAGTTTAGTCTGTGGGTGTCCTACAGAATCTCTGTCAACTACTTAGATGGAGTCCACACCAGAAAACACCAAAAGACTGAAGAGACATGCAAGTGACCACACAAAACACATGTGGTATCTGGGTACAGAAACTGTCTCGCTTTCTCAATGCTGTCTGCTGATGAAGCTTCTATCTTGCTCCTTCTGTTTGTACATTTAAGGAGTAGCTTTGCACTGCTGCAGACATCTTGAACAGACTTCAGTTTAAGACTGAATCAATGAAGAATGCACTCCTGACCACACATCTAGCTTCTTGTTATGCAACACAGCAGCAGTGCAACCTACAACTTCTTATATATACACATTTCCTGGTTTCCTATCTCCATCTGTGCTACAACTCTTAGTCACAAGTTTCTTCAGCGACTAGCTAGGTGTTCACTGCGGGTGTCTGGACTAGCGGAGTACTTGGAAACCACAAATGCCTTGAAATCTCAAAATGTAACAAGCCTCCATACTCATAAAAGTCAAAAAAAAACACAAAAAATGAGAAAAACAAACATTATTAAGCCTCCGGTTTGTTCATGTCTGCCAAATGTGACAAGTAGTTTGGTGCCAGATAGTGTGACGACCTCTGGCCGTGTGTTCTGGACTGTCTTGCGGTATGTTGGGCCCGGTGACTGTGTTGGGCCCAGTAACAGTGTTGGGCCCAGTGACAGTGTTGGGCCCAGTGATAGTGTCGGGCCCAGTGACAGTGTTGGGCCCGGTGACAGTGTTGGCCCCGGTGACAGTGTTGGCCCCGGTGACAGTGTCGGGCCCAGTGACAGTGTTGGCCTCGGTGACAGTGTTGGCCCCGGTGACAGTGTTGGGCCCAGTGACAGTGTCAGGCCCAGTGACAGTGTCGGGCCCAGTGACAGTGTTGGCCCCGGTGACAGTGTTAAAGCCACAGTCTGAGATCTGGGAATATATTCAATGATCATTTGAATGAATGATATATAAACATTGATAATTGAAGAAAGAACGTATAAATGCTTCATGAGCGCAGTAAAACTGTCTTATCCCGCCAGAGAGAGCTGCCTTGCTTCTAGCTCTTGGTAAATTATGCAGTATTTATTTTTTTATGTATTATTTCTTACATTGTCAGTCCAGAATTTCTTTTGTGTTATTACATACAGCCGGTAAGAACTATTGGATATCAGAGCAGCGGTAACTCACCAGCACTACCAGTATTACAACCAGGAATACAACTTTCCCGAAGCGGATCCTTTGTTCACACCCCCAGGGCAATTGAACTGATTCCGGAAGCAAACCAAAAACAACGCCGGCGGAGGAGAGGTACTCGGAGTGGTCATCTAGTACGACTTGTGGTGCGCACCCCACCCACCACTTCCGAGTATATTACTCGCTAATGTTTAGTCTCTGGATAATAAAGTTGACCAAATCAAATCAAATCAAATCAAATGTTATTTGTCACATACACATGGTTAGCAGATGTTCGTGCGAGTGTAGCGAAATGCTTGTGCTTCTAGTTCCGACAATGCATTAATAACCAACAAGTAATCTAGCTAACAATTCCAAAACTACTACCTTATAGACACAAGTGTAAGGGGATAAAGAATATGTACATAAAGATATATGAATGAGTGATGGTACAGAGCGGCATAGGCAAGATACAGTAGATGGTATTGAGTGTAGTATATACATATGAGATGAGTATGTAAACAAAGTGGCATAGTTAAAGTGGCTAGTGATACATGTATTACATAAGGATGCAGTAGATGATATAGAGTACAGTATATACGTATACATATGAGATGAATAATGTAGGGTATGTAAACATTATATTAGGTAGCATTGTTTAAAGTGGCTAGTGATATATTTTACATCATTTCCCATCAATTCCCATTATTAAAGTGGCTGGGTCAGTGTGTTGGCAGCAGCCACTCAATGTTAGTGGTGGCTGTTTAACAGTCTGATGGCCTTGAGATAGAAGCTGTTTTTCAGTCTCTCGGTCCCAGCTTTGATGCACCTGTACTGACCTCGCCTTCTTGATGATAGTTGGGTGAACAGGCAGTGGCTCGGGTGGTTGCTGTCCTTGATGATCTTTATGGCCTTCCTGTGACATCGGGTGGTGTAGGTGTCCTGGAGGGCAGGTAGTTTGCCCCCGGTGATGCGTTGTACAGACCTCACTACCCTCTGGAGAGCCTTACGGTTGTGGGCGGAGCAGTTGCCGTACCAGGCGGTGATACAGCCCGACAGGATGCTCTCGATTGTGCATCTGTGGAGGGTTGTGAGTGCTTTTGGTGACAAGCCGAATTTCTTCAGCCTCCTGAGGTTGAAGAGGCGCTGCTGCGCCTTCTTCACAATGCTGTCTGTGTGGGTGGACCAATTCAGTTTGTCTGTGATGACGAGCTCAGGGCAAGGGTTTCTTTCCAGAAAGACATCAGGGATTGTAACATACTCTGTTTCACGGAAACATAGCTCTCTCAGGATATACTGTCTGAGTTGGTACATCCGGTTGGGTTCTCAGTTCATCACGCAGACAGGAATAAATATCTCTCCGGGAAGAAGTAGGACCGGGGGTGTGTGTTTCATGATTAACGACCCATGGTGTAATTGTGACAACATACAGGAACTCATGTCCTTTTGTTTACCTGACCTAGAATACCTCACAATCAAATGCAGACCGTATTATTTCCCAAGATAATTTTCTTCGATTATAGTCACGGCCGTGTATATCCCCCCTCAAGCCGATACCACGACCGCCCTCAAAGAACTTCAATGGACTTTTTGCAAACTGGAAACCACATATCCTTAGGCTGCATTTATTGTAGCTGGGAATTTTAACAAAGCAAATTTGAGGAAAAGGCTGCCGAAGTTCTATCAACATACCGACTGTAGTACTCACGCTGCTAAAACACTCGACTACTGTTACTCCAACTTCCGCGATGCCTACAAGGCCTTCCCCCGCCCTCCTTTCGGCAAATCTGACCACGACTCCATTTTGCTCCTCCCTTCCTATAGGCAGAAACTCAAACAGGAAGTACCTGTGATAAGGACTATTCAATGCTGGTCTGACCAATCGAAATCCACACTTCAAGATTGTTTTGATCACGCGGACTGTGATACGTTCCAGGTAGCTTCAGAGAACAATATCAACGAATATGCTGAGACGGCAAATGAGTTTATCGGGAACTGTATAGGACATTATATACCCACTATGACTATTAAAACATACCCTAACCAGTTTGTCACAATTTGTGGGGTTTTGTTTGTCCACCCGCCTCTTGAGGATTAACCACAAATTCTCAATGGGATTAAGTTCTGGGAAGTTTCCTGACCATGGACCCAAAATATCTATGTTTTGTTCCCCGAGCCACTTAGTTATCACTTTTGCTTTATGCAAGGCTCTCCATCATGCTGGAAAAGGCATTGCTCGTCACCAAACTGTTCCTGGATGGTTGGGAGAAGTTGCTCTCGGAGGATGTGTTGGTACCATTCTTTATTCATGGCTGTGTTCTTAGGCAAAAATTGTGAGTGAGCCCACTCCCTTGGCTGAGAAGCAACCCCACACATGAATGGTCTCAGGATGCTTTACTGTTGGCATGACACAGGACTGATGGTAGCGCTCACCTTGTCTTCTAAGGACAAGCTTTTTTCCAGATACCCCAAACAATCGGAAAGGGCATTCATCAGAGAAAATGACTTTACTCCAGTCCTCAGCAGTCCAATCCCTGTACCTTTTGCAGAATATCAGTCTGTCCCTGATGGTTTTCCTGGAGAGAAGTGGCTCTTTGCTGCCCTTCTTGACCCTAGGCCATCCTCCAAAACTCTTCGCCTCACTGTGCGTGCAGATGCACTCACACCTGCCAGCTGCCATTCCTGAGCAAGCTCTGTACTGGTGGTGCCCCGATCCCACAGCTGAATCAACTTTAGGAGACGGTCCTGGCGCTTGCTGGACTTTCTTGGGCACCCTGAAGCTTCTTCACAACAATTAAACCACTCTCCTTGAAGTTCTTGATGATCCGATAAATGGTTGATTTAGGTGCAATCTTACTGGCAGCAATATCCTTGCCTGTGAAGACCTTTTTGTGCAAAGCAATGATGATGGCATGTATTTCCTCGCAGGTAACTATGGTTGACAGAAGAAGAACAATGATTCCAAGCACCACCCTCCTTCTGAAGCTTCCAGTCTGTTATTCAAACTCAATCAGCATGACAGAGTGACCTCCAGCCTTGTCCTCCTCAACACTCACACATGTGTTAACGAGAGAATCACTGACATGATGTCTGCTGGTCCTTTTGTGGCAGGGCTGAAATGCAGTGGAAATGTTTTTGGGGGGATTCAGTTCATCTGCATGGCAAAGAGGGACTTTGCAATTCATCTGATCACTCTTCATAACATTCTGGAGTATTTGCAAATTGCCATCATACAAACTGAAGCAGCAGACTTTGTGAAAATTAATATTTGTGTCATTCTCAAAACTTTTGGCCTCCACTGTACAATGTAGAAAATAGTAAAAATGAAGAAAAACCCTTGAATGAGTGGGTGTGTCCAAACTTTTCACAGCTCATTACATTTCTCCAGTCCCATCCCTGAGCTTTATAGCAAAACCAAGTGGCGGGGCTGCCTTTTTCCTGATAAAATGAATTTCGGATTTCAGATTTGGGTTTCAGATCGCTCATTTCCTGTCAAAAGCCTGTAGATTAAAAGGAAGCCGGGATGCAGGGGAAAGGTGTTACATCTGAAGCCCTGAAAAGCTGAAAGAATCACTAACAGTGTTTGGGAGGAGGAGGTGTGGGCCAATAAAATGCCTCCTGACTGCCAGGAGACCGATTTTATTGCTGTACTATTAACACACGTTTTTTTCTCTACAGTCTGAAGAGTGGCACAGATCAAAAAGTTGCACATTGTTTAGTCTGGCTTACTGTAAGTACAGAATGTTCACTGCCCACAATGAGGTCGTGAACCATGGAAGAACCCCTGCATACATATACACACACACACACACACACACACACACACACACACACTCACACATTAATGGGAGCCAATACGGTGGAGAATGTTTTGGTCACTCCTCTGTATGTGGCTGTCTGAAGAAAGCTTAAACCATCTCCGGCCCTGCTCCTCCTCCCTCAGTCAGCCTCCTGTCCTCCCCATTCAGCCACACACACACACAGACAGCAGCTGTTCCGTGCCTCACTATGACAGCCTAGCCTCACCTCTGTCTCTACTGTGAGCCATTCACACCACACACATCCCAGGCAACAAACAGTACAGGAGGACCAAGAGCACTACTCTGCCTGATAAGGATAAGTCACTCCAGAGAAACAGGTCTGGGAACAGTGAGAGGACAGAATGGGGTTGTGGACGACACTGATCGTGGCTTCGCAACTGATCTTGAACCTGTGTTCGGAAGTGGGAGCCCAGGGCTCAGGTGAGTGTAGCTGACAATGACTTTCTTAAATTATTACTGAATGTGATGCCAATATGATCTTGATGTGGTCATTGAAGTCTATTGAAACCATGCAATTGCACCACAAAGTACATTTAAGGTATTGCTTTGTAATCACAGGACACAACCGTAAAAGTAAAAATTCAACAATATGATCTTAGCCAAAGACATACAGTTTAAGTTGACATACAAACCGACTGTGATGTCATCTTCAGATGCCTTTTATCAGTCTACTAAAGCTCTCAGCACTCTACCTCAGAGTATTCCAATCGAGAACCATGAAGCTCTGAGGTAATGATTGATCTAACAGACACTGTGATTGAGAATATCACATACATTTTTCCCCAAAAGTTTAATTAAGGTAACAAAATCAGTCAACACAAAAATCTATATTGCTCTTATTTGGATTGAAATCACCATTGTACAGTTGCTTTTTTACTTTGTAAAACGAGAATATCATATTCATTCACACTCTAGCCAATATACACAGAGGGCTAGACAGGACATTTGATACTCTGTTGAGTAAGAATAAATGTTCTGATAAATAGTCCTCTGTGTCCTGTGTGGTAAGAATATAGAAAATACATGCTTCATAAGAATGTTGTGTACTGACTTTAGACTGAGGAAGAGTAAGAGGTGATGACTGAGATGTGACCGCTGTATTAATTGAGTGTGTGTGTGTGTGTGTGTGTGTGTGTGTGTGTGTGTGTGTGTGTGTGTGTGTGTGTGTGTGTGTGTGTGTGTGTGTGTGTGTGTTTAGTGGGGGGGGTCTGGAGTCTGGATATGATTTAAAGTACCAGCTATAGCACACACATGGGAATAATCACTAATGGTCTGCATGCAATTTTGGAGTCTGAAAACACACACACACACACATGCACCACAACACACAGGCCTTTAAATGGCATCTACACTGAGGTACAGGCCATAACTGTCACATTATTTTACTAAATATATTCACAGCTATACTGCACACAGTTGTCGCCGTTGATAAATAGTAAACATTTGACTCACTAGCAGTTCATAGAAATATAAATTATTGGCAATTATTGCATGAGGTTTCACTATAAACAAACAAAAGTTTGGACTTATTAATTAAATTGTCAATCATATGCCTTGTGTTTACAGTACAACTTTGTTATTACTTATAATAATACAATATATACTATTTTGCAGACACTTTTATCCAAAGCAACTTAGTCATGTATGGTATCGAACCCACAACCCTGGCACCACGCTCTACCAGCTGAGCCATACAGGACTTAAATGGATTATTTACCTATTAAGGCACAATATACATATCAGACAACAATAATGCAGTTGTTTATTATCTACTGCATCTAGGTGATTTTACTGTCACTTTATGACTTCAATTGACTTTATGTGGTAGATCATGTCACATGTGTCATACTGTATGTGAGCTGTTCAGGTGAATTTGAGGTGAATTTGGTTTTGTGTAGCTTAACAGATCATGATAGGACAAGCGGTGGCTCTGGGGATGAAATCTAACCCTTTCTCATGGAACTTTGGGAGGAGATCCTGACACACAGATGGAAGAGAGAGAGAGTGTGTATAGTGTGTCTAAACAGACAGATGAGAATAGAAGAAGAGTTGGTTTGTTTAGACTGTTTTATTGGTGCACCCCCCCAGTCCCAGTTTGCAGGCCAAGTCAGGTTGAACCATACAGAGATCTATCTGTTAGTGTTTGCCTAACCTCCCTCCTCAAGTGACGGGGACAATAGTGATGCTGAAGCCTTTCACAAACCAGGCATCAGTGTGTTTGTAAAGGTGAGATTGAATGCAGGAAACGGCATGAAAAGGAGGCTCCAGTCACGTTTAACCACACACCTTTAAAAGCACCCGTGCTGCTCCCTGGTGAGCTGGAGCAGATTGAGGCCAGGCAGGGGGAACGGGAGGAAAGACTAGAGGCAGGAGAAAATAAGAAAGATGTCTGAAGCTGACAGACACAGATGGAAGCCCATGCACGCGTGCGCACCCACACACACACGCACACACACGTACACACACGCACACACACTGAGAAGAGAGAAGATGAGAGCAATTTTCTAGAAGCATTTGGGAGCAATTTGGTGCGTGCCTTCATTACACTGTGCCTTGTAGACGGCTGCTAGGACACTTGTGTATTCATGTACAGTCTCAGACTGGCGGGGAGGGATTCAAGGCACATCCTCCCGCGGCCTGCTGTGTCCCGGAGGGACTTTATTGGAATAGAATTGTAACCTTGAGCTTAACCGTCCACTCAAGAGAAAGCTTCTCACTGTAACCAGTGACTGTAATCTGGTTCAGGTTATTAATCAACCTACCAGGTTGTTTATAAACACTACAGGGACAAGATTATCCACATGTATCGATCACATTTTAACTAATAGTGTAGAACTTTGTTCTAAAGTTGTATCTGTACCCATTGGATGCAGTGATCACAATATTGTGGCTATACCCAGGAAGGCCAAAGTTCCAAAAGCTGGGCCTAAAATTGTGTATAAGAGATCATACAAAAGATTTTGCTGTGACTCTTATGTGGATGATGTAAAAAATATTTGTTGGTCTGATGTGATTAATAAGGAGCACCCAGACACTGCACTTGATGAATTTATGAAATTGCTTCTCCCAATTATTGACAAACATGCACCTGTTAAGAAACTGACTGTTAGAACTGGTGAGGCTCCATGGATTGGAGAAATTAAATTTGAAGAAATTAAAAACTGAATGGTTGAAAGAGATGAGGCGAAAGGAGCGGCTAATAAGTCTGGCTGCACATCTGACTGGATGACTTATTGCAAATTGAGAAATGATGAGACTAAACTCAACAACAAAAAATAAGAAACTGTATTATGAAGCCAAGATCCATGATATCATGGGAAAAAATTTCATTATTGGCAGAAAGACAAATTCAACTCCATATTTTATCGAATCAGATGGCTTATTTGTCGCAAAAGCAAATTATTTTAATGATTACATCATTGGCAAAGTGGGCAAATTTAGGAAGGAAATGCCAACAACAAACAATGAGCCATCGTATTCATGCATAAAAAAAATTATAATGAAAGAAAAGCATTGCAAGTTTGAATTTTGTCAAGTTAGTGTGGGAGAGGTGGAAAAATCATTGTTAAAGATCAACGATGACAAACCTTCTGGCATTGACAACTTAGAGGGAAAGCTACTGCGGATGGTAGCTGACCCTACAGCCACTCCTATCTGTCATATATTTAATCTGAGCCGAGAGGAAAGTATTTGTTGTCCGGCCTGGAGGGAAGCCAAAGTAATTCCGCTACCCAAGAGTGGTAAAGCAGCCTTTACTGGTTCTAACAGCAGACCTTTAAGCTTGCTGCCAGCTCGTAGCAAACTGTTGGAAAGAATTGTGTTTGACCAAATACAACGCTATTTCTCAACATGTACTGCACTGAAACAAAGCTTCTTTAATGTTAAACATGTCAAGTGTGGTGTACCGCAGGGCAGGTATCTAGGCCCTCTACCCTTTTTAAAATATTTTTTACCAATGACCGTCCACTGGCATTAAACAAAGCATGTGTGTCCATGTATGCTGATTATTCAACCTTAAAAGCATCAGAAACCACAGCTAATGAAGTCACTGAAACCCTTAACAAAGAGCATTGTATTTGGTAGAAATAGTAGACCTCAGCTGAATCTGGTAATGAATGGTGTTGCTGTTGAATAAGTTGAGGATAATAAATTACTTGGCATTACCTTAGATTGTAAACTGTCATGGTCAAAACATATAGATTCAATGGTTGTAAAGATGGGGAGAGCTCTGTCAGTAATAACGAGATGCTCTGCTTTTGTGACATCACATTCCAAAAAGCAAGTCCTGCAGGCTATAGTTTTGTCTTATCTTGATTATTGTCCAGTCGTGTGGTTGAGTGCTGCAAGGAAAGACCTAGTTAAGCTGCAGCTGGCCCAGAACAGAGTAGCACGTCTTCCTCTTCATTGTAATCAGAGGGCTGATATCAATACTATGCATGGCAGTCTCTCTTGGCTAAGAGTTGAGGAGAGACTGACTGCATCATTTCTTCTTTTTTATAAGAAACAATGTGTTGAAAATCCCAATTTCTTTGCATAGTCAACTTACACACAGCTCTGACACACACACACCAGACATGCCACCAGGGGTCTTTTCACAGTCCCCAAATCCAGGACAAATTCAAAAAAGCGTACTGTATTATATAGAGCCATTATTGCATGGAACTCCATTCCATCTCATTTTGCTCAAATGAACAGCAAACCTGGTTTCAAAAAACAGATAAAGCAACACCCCACGGCACAATGCCTCCCCTATTTTTTAAATGTTTATTTAACCTTTATTTAACTAGACAAGTCAGTTAGGAACAAATTATTATTTACAATGACGGCCTACACCGGCCAAACCCGGACGATGCTGGGCCCAATTGTGTGCCGCCCTGTGGGACACCCATTCACGGCCAGATGTGATACAGCCTGGATTCTAACCAGGGACTGTAGTGACGGCTCTTGCACTGAGATGCAGTGCCTTAGACCGCTGCTTCACTATTTGACCTAGATAGTTTGCGTGTATGTATTGGTATTGATATATAGGCAACCTGTGACTTAAAAAAAAAAGATATTGATGTAGTTCTGTCCTTGAGGTATTCTTGCCTATTAATGTTTTGTATTATATCATGTTTCATGTTTTGTGTGGACCCCGGGAAGAGTGGTTGCTGCTTTTGCAACAGCTAATGGGGATCCTAATAAAATACCAAATACCACAACTCTTTAGTGGCTTCTACATTCCACTCCCTGAGCACTCAGTACAGTCTATCCATATTTGTGTGGTAAAAGTGGTCAAGCAAAAGACCCACTACGTTATTTGCACCGAGAAAACTCATTTTGATCTTGATCTTCCAGCCCATTCTAGTCTACTGACGTAAAGTATTGTCTCGGAACATCAAAACTACTAGCTCAAGATTGATCAAAATACCATACATTCTGATAAAAGGGAAAATGTTTTACCCCAAACTCATACTCTGCCTCATCTGCCTCATCAACAACTAGCCTACTCTCTCCTGACGACCAGCATCTTCTCAGCACTTTAAAACCTCTAGCTCAGCAATCCTCACCATTCAGGTCGATGTGATCAAGTGGACACTACAGGCCAGGCAATGTAACATTTCTCCCCAGCTAGCCAAACTCACTGTGATGTTCCAGCCCAGTTTAGTCTATAAAGTATTGACGTACCCTTTCCCCCCGATACATCCAAAACACTGTCGTGTCTTTACTATCATTAAATGAAGACTTTTCGTTTTTATCAAAGATTCTCTGTAATTAGTATTATGCGATTAAACTGATTAATCATGTAACTGTAATTAACTAGGAAATTGGGGCACCAAGGAAAATATTCAGATTACAAAGTTATAATTTCCTAATATAACTTTTCAGATATTTTATATATCTGATCAATTTGTCTTCAAATTAATAAATGATTTACTTTACCTCACGTTAGTCTCATTCCAAACGTTGTAAAATGTTGGTTATCTGCACGAACCCAGTCTTCACTATGAGTCATCCATACATCAATTGTCTTAAATCGTTTATTTACTAACTAAGTAATTCACAGAAGTGCATAAACAAACAAACAAAGTAAATATGGTTACACGAAATGATAGGGGAATGTGCCCTAGTTGGCTAAACCGGCATGGCGGCTTGTTGAATTAAAATGTAACAAATGGACCAGTTCGTAGATGGATACTTCACCGATCTTTTATACCTTCTCTGGGAACATAAATGTTGTTCGGACCTCAAGTTCTGTGAAGTGGAAGAAATTCCCTTGTTCTCTATGAAACTTCACTCTGTCGCTATACTGTGTGGCCATGAGGCAGGATCTTCCTGGAATTTACGACCTCTCCGACCACAGCAGCCTAGTTGTAGGAGGCAGGGAGAGGGGGATGGGGCTTGCTGTACCCAAAGAGGGCAACGTCATGACAACACTTTGCTCAATAACCATCCTATTCATCTACACGTATCTTTATTCTCGCTGTACCGAGCAGCAGAACTTTACTTTGTTACTTTACTTCCCCTCAAAGATTACTTTATTTAACTTTAGTTTATGTTTCCTTTTACAGTAATTTTACTATACTTTGTTTCCCTTTACATTTATTTTTACTTTATGTTTCCCTTTACATTTATTTTTACTTTATGTTTCCCTTTACAGTTATTTTACTTTACGGCTCCCTTTACAGTTATTTACTTTACGGTTCCCTTTACAGTTATTTACTTTACGGTTCCCTTTACAGTTATTTACTTTACGGTTCCCTTTACAGTTATTTACTTTACGTTTCCCTTTACATGTATTTTACTTTACATTTACATTTACATTTCCCTTTACATTGATTTTACTTTACATTACCCATTACAGTTATTTTTACATTACATTACCCTTTACAGTTATTTTACTTTACATTACCCTTTACAGTTATTTTACTTTACATTTCCCTTTACATTAATTTTTATCTTACTTTACATTTCCCTTTACATTAATTATTTCTTACTTTACATGACCCTTTACAGTTATTTTACTTTACATTTCCCTTTACATTAATGTTACTTTACATTACCCTTTACAGTTATTTTACTTTATTTTTTCCTCTGTAGTGTATGATCTCCTCAATTCCCCGGACTGTCTGCCAGACCTGCTGCAGGGTGGCTTAGTGGAGCAGGGTGTTAATGAGGCTTTCATCCTCACCACCTTCAAGCTGCAGCCCAAGACTGGCACCACAGTGTTTGGCCTGTACAACCCACGGGACAACAGCAAGTACTTTGAGTTCACCGTGCTGGGGAAACTCAACAGAGGTAAGGGGTAGGAAGGAGAGGCAGGGGCGTCATGCCCATTGAAACCGATGGTTTATCTACTTATACTCTGAAAATATAGAAAAATTGTTTCTTTTACTCATTATTAATTCAAAGATATCGATTTCTGGCCACCATTTCCCCTCAAAGAAATTAGGTGCACAACGGGGAGAGGGATGCATAATACATTGGTCTTGCTGAATGCACTTTTCTGTACTATGTCAAATTAAATAACATTTTAATTTTCACATGCTTTGTAAACAACAGGTGTAGACTAACAGTGAAAAGAGTCTTAGTTCTCTCTCTCTTTTAATTTAATTTGTGTTTAAAAATCATTATTTTCGCTCTCTGCTTCTACATTATTCATGTATTAATTTCATTGACGCATTTGCTGTGATTCCCTTTTCATCACATGTCCTTTTCCTTTAACTATCAAGTTCTTCTCATCTTTCTCCCTCTAATTCTTTCCCTTCCTCTCTCCCAGCCGTGCTGCGTTACTTGAGGAGTGATCGGAGGATGAGCTCCGTGACCTTCAACAACATCCAGCTGGCAGACGGTCAGCGCCACCGCCTCCTTTTCCACCTGAAGGGCATGCAGCAGGGACCTGGGGGGGTGGAGCTACACCTGGACTGCAGGCTGGTGGAGACGGTCCGGGATCTCCCCTCCGTGTTTCAGGGTCTGCCTGCAGGCTACGGTGTGGTGGAGCTGAAGAGCATGCAGGGCAAAGCAGAGGTGATGTTATTAGATATGTTTCAAATGGCAACCTATTGCTTTTATAGAGCACTTATTTAGACCATTGTCAAATTGGGTGCAGTTCAAATGTAGTGCATCATATGGAATAGAGTTATTATTTACTCATAGATCCAGACAAAATCACAGAACCTTCAACCGAGGATTGGTTGTCAGTCTGTTTCCATTTAAGCCATTTGACCAGAGCTACCCAGACACTCCCCAAACCATTGCTTTTGTTGACTTTGTACTCAGGGAAACTATGAGTGATGTCACTTATTTACTCCTAGATCCTCCTTCCAAATTCAAATGACCCTAACCCCCTAGCCTGGGTGCCAGATAGTCTGTTTCTGCTTTGGCCAAATGCTTGTCCATAGGAAATTAGAGTTGGCTACAGCAGGTAAAAATCGGGAAATCGGGAAACAAATTTGGTAACCACCTTGTCCTAATCTAATCAAACCCATCCATCAGCATTCAGCACTGATTCCAACTAATGTGTCCCTGTTGTTGGACTTCTTCATAAACAGGAAGAGCTGGAGGAGCTGAAACTAGTGGTGGGAGACACGTTTGAGAACGTAGCTTCTCTTCAAAACTGCCACCAACAAGGAGATTCAGTGCAGACTCTGGGTAAGAGTTTATGACAAAAAAAACTAAAATAAACCAACTTCTATTCCTGTGTGTTCCCTAGTACTGTCTAGTTTACACAGACAAAAACATTTTGAGGAAAGTATTTTTCTTGAACGTCGCCCAACTGTTTTTCAAGAAGCAAATAAATGGTGATATATATACATATATATATATATATATATATATATATATATATATATATATATATATATATATATATATATATATATATGTGTGTGTCTCTACTTTCGAATTCACACAAAAACAACAGTTACTGTAGATTGATGTTAAACAAGTACCCCACCCTAGAGTCTGTTGGTATGACTAATGTTCTTTTCCAATGCTGCTCTCCCGTGCAGGGGTCAACACAAAGCAGCTGTCCAATCAAATGCTTGATCTCACGAAGGTGATAAACGAGCTGAAAGATGTCCTCATTCAGCAGGTAACTATAGTGCTCAAGCTCATCTGGGAGCTATTAATAAACTGCACCTCGTGACCCACTGAGTCCATAAAAACTCAAAACATGTATATGTTGCTTTCTAAAGGTCAAAGAGACATCTTTTCTAAGAAACACCATCTCTGAGTGCCAGGCTTGTGGTAAGAACATCCACCATCACCATTATATTACAAATGATGTATTAAAGTTTTGTTATATGTTGTTTATAGATTGGGCAAATACCTTTTTCCTGACCATGAGGAAAATCACTGGGTCCTAGTAATAAAACTAGTTTGAAGTATGTTCGCTTATAACACATTCATTACTAATACATGAGAAACCACTGGTATTGTGGAAACGAGTGTCATAAAAATCTATTTCCTCTGGGTGTCTTTGAAGGACTGGGTGGAAGCGAAGTCATGAAGCAGAAGTGTGCCCCTGGCGTTTGTTTCCGCGGTGACATGTGTATTGAGACAGAGGACGGGGTTGAGTGTGGACCCTGCCCTGACGGATACACAGGGGACGGCTTCAGCTGTGATGATGTGGATGAGGTAGGGTGTGTTTGTGTGTGTATGTTATATTCAGGTGCATGTGTGTTTACTGTATGTATTTATATGGTTGTAATAATTCTGAAACACTAACCAAGCGTCTTCTTTCATCTCTCTCTCTCTCCAGTGTCAATTTAACCCATGCTTCCCCGGGGTAAAATGTGTGAACACGGCTCCAGGGTTCCGCTGTGACGCCTGTCCTCTGGGCTACTCTGGTCTGGCTGTGGAAGGGGTGGGAGTGGTCTACGCACAGACAAACAAACAGGTCAGTCAACCTAACCAACATCACCAAATACAGTCAAGGTCACCAGGTCAGTCAGCATCACCAAACACAGTCAAGGTCACCAGGTCAGTTAGCATCACCAAACACAGTCAAGGTCACCAGGTCAGTCAGCATCACCAAATACAGTCAAGGTCTCCAGGTCAGTCAGCATCACCAAACACAGTCAAGGTCTCCAGGTCAGTCAGCATCACCAAACACAGTCAAGGTCACCAGGTCAGTCAGCATCACCAAACACAGTCAAGGTCACCAGGTCAGTCAGCATCACCAAATACAGTCAAGGTCTCCAGGTCAGTCAGCATCACCAAACACAGTCAAGGTCTCCAGGTCAGTCAGCATCACCAAACACAGTCAAGGTCAACAGGTCAGTCAGCATCACCAAATACAGTCAAGGTATCCAGGTCAGTCAGCATCACCAAACACAGTCAAGGTCACCAGGTCAGTCAGCATCACCAAATACAGTCAAGGTCTCCAGGTCAGTCAACATCACCAAATACAGTCAAGGTCTCCAGGTCAGTCAGCATCACCAAATACAGTCAAGGTCTCCAGGTCAGTCAGCATCACCAAATACAGTCATGGTCTCCAGGTCAGTCAGCATCACCAAATACAGTCAAGGTCTCCAGTTCAGTCAACATCACCAAATACAGTCAAGGTCTCCAGGTCAGTCAACATCACCAAATACAGTCAAGGTCTCCAGGTCAGTCAGCATCACCAAATACAGTCAAGGTCTCCAGGTCAGTCAGCATCACCAAATACAGTCAAGGTCTCCAGGTCAGTCAGCATCACCAAATACAGTCAAGGTCTCCAGGTCAGTCAACATCACCAAATACAGTCACGGTCTCCAGGTCAGTCAACATAACCAACATCACCAAATACAGTCAAGGTCTCCAGGTCAGTCAACATAACCAACAACACCAAATACAGTAAAGGTCTCCAGGTCAGTCAACATAACCAACATCACCAAATACAGTCAAGGCCTCCAGGTCAGTCAGCATCACCAAATACAGTCAAGGTCTCCAGGTCAGTCAACAACACCAAATACAGTCAAGGTCTCCAGGTCAGTCAACATCACCAAATACAGTCAAGGTCTCCAGGTCAGTCAACATAACCAAATACAGTCAAGGTCTCCAGGTCAGTCAACATAACCAACATCACCAAATACAGTCAAGGTCTCCAGGTCAGTCAACATAACCAACAACACCAAATACAGTCAAGGTCTCCAGGTCAGTCAACAACACCAACAACATCAAATACAGTCAAGGTCTCCAGGTCAGTCAACATAACCAACATCACCAAATACAGTCAAGGTCTCCAGGTCAGTCAACATAACCAACAACACCAAATACAGTCAAGGCCTCCAGGTCAGTCAACATAACCAACATCACCAAATACAGTCCAGGTCTCCAGGTCAGTCAACATAACCAACAACACCAAATACAGTCAAGGCCTCCAGGTCAGTCAACATAACCAACAACACCAAATACAGTCAAGGTCTCCAGGTCAGTCAACATAACCAACAACACCAAATACAGTCAAGGTCTCCAGGTCAGTCAACATCACCAGCATCATTAAATACAGTCAAGGTCTCCAGGTCAGTCAGCATCATTAAATACAGTCAAGGTCTCCAGGTCAGTCAGCATCACCAAATACAGTCAAGGTCTCCAGGTCAGTCAGCATCACCAAATACAGTCAAGGTCTCCAGGTCAGTCAACATCACCAAATACAGTCAAGGTCTCCAGGTCAGTCAACAACACCAACAACACCAAATACAGTCAAGGTCTCCAGGTCAGTCAACATAACCAACATCACCAAATACAGTCAAGGTCTCCAGGTCAGTCAACATAACCAACAACACCAAATACAGTCAAGGTCTCCAGGTCAGTCAACATAACCAACAACACCAAATACAGTCAAGGTCTCCAGGTCAGTCAACATAACCAACAACACCAAATACAGTCAAGGTCTCCAGGTCAGTCAACATAACCAACATCACCAAATACAGTCAAGGTCTCCAGGTCAGTCAACATAACCAACAACACCAAATACAGTCAAGGCCTCCAGGTCAGTCAACATAACCAACAACACCAAATACAGTCAAGGTCTCCAGGTCAGTCAACATAACCAACATCACCAAATACAGTCAAGACCTCCAGGTCAGTCAACATAACCAACAACACCAAATACAGTCAAGGTCTCCAGGTCAGTCAACATCACCAAATACAGTCAAGGTCTCCAGGTCAGTCAACATCACCAAATACAGTCAAGGTCTCCAGGTCAGTCAACATCACCAAATACAGTCAAGGTCTCCAGGTCAGTCAGCATCACCAAATACAGTCAAGGTCTCCAGGTCAGTCAGCATCACCAAATACAGTCAAGGTCTCCAGGTCAGTCAACATCACCAAATACAGTCAAGGTCTCCAGGTCAGTCAACATCACCAAATACAGTCAAGGTCTCCAGGTCAGTCAACATCACCAAATACAGTCAAGGTCTCCAGGTCAGTCAGCATCACCAAATACAGTCAAGGTCTCCATTTTAATTGGGTAAAAGAAAAAACTGCACACTCTAGTAGGTCTGTTGTAATCATTTATTCACCAACGTTTCGACAGGAAGGTTTAAATTCAGTCAATGGACAATTCAAGAAGATTAATTTATACCCACCCGGTGACATTGTTATTAGGATAACTAATCATGGAACACCTTTTCAAGATATGTATCATAATAATCATCCAGTTTTGTACTTTATACGGTCTCTTAGGTCTGTGATGACATTGACGAGTGCAAAGAACCCAACAATGGACAGTGCACCGCCAACTCTCTCTGTCACAACTCTGCGGTAAGGCCTGAGTGTCTGTCTGTCTGATAGCCTGGTGGTCGACTAGATCGGTTTGTTGCTTCAGCCAACTCCTGACCTTCGTTTCCTTCAACAGAAATTGCTTGAAGCACAAACAGATCTGGCACCAGGCTAGTATCTGATAGCCTCGAATAAAAACGGAATATTGCTCAATTTAAACAATAATGCAAGGAGGGAACAATGTTAACTGGATTCCAAATCTCTGACTGCCTGCTACAAGTACTACATTTATTCCTATGTCTCTCATTGCCTATTACCCTACATTATCCCTGTAGGGTTCATATGTCTGTGGGGGCTGTAAGACAGGCTACACAGGGGACCAGGTGAAGGGCTGTAAGCCAGAGAGGAGCTGTGGTAACAGTTTGACCAACCCCTGTGATGTCAACGCCCAGTGTTTCCAAGAAAGAGACGGCTCCATCACCTGTCAGGTGGGGTCCTAAGGATCACAAACTGGCCTCCATTGACAGAACTCTCCCTCACACACAAACAAACGCACATACATACACGCACGCAAACATACACACGCAAACACACACACGCAAAAACACACAAACACGCACTGCCTCTTAAGTGTTCTCTCTTCTTTCTCCTGTCAGTGTGGGATTGGCTGGGCTGGTAATGGCTACCTATGTGGAAAGGATACAGACATTGATGGATACCCTGATGAGAAACTTAAGTGCAAGGATATGCTCTGTAAAAAGGTAACCATGACAACACAAGAAATACAACTATCCTGGAATAAACAACCCCCCCTCCTCTCCCTTTTCCCTTCCCTCCATCTTCTTTTTATGGTGTGTCTGTTAAAGTGATAACCATAAATCGGTCAATAAATAAATCTGTCTGTTTTCAGGATAACTGCATGCGCGTTCCTAACTCTGGCCAAGAGGATGCTGACAAGGACGGACAAGGAGACGCTTGTGACACCGACGCTGATGGTGACGGTATTCTGAATGAACAGGTAGACCTTATACCTACACACACACACACACACACACACACACACACACACACACACACACACACACACACACACACATTAAATTAAATGCATTTATAAAGACCTTTTTACATCAGCAGATGTCACAAAATGCTTATTTAGAAACCCTGCCTAAAACTCCAAACAGCAAGCAATGCAGATGTAGAACCACGGTGGCTCGGAAAAACTCCCTAGAAAGGCAGGAACCTAGTAAGAAACCTAGAGAGGAACCAGGCTCTGAGGGGTGGCCAGTCCTCTTCTGGCTGTGCTGTGCTGAGAATTTGAAGGAGCATACTTAAGTTCACACAGGACACCGGTTAAGACAGGAGATTTCACCAGATAAGACAGACTGACCCTATTCCCTCTGTGCCCCTCTCCCATGCAGGATAACTGCTGGCTGAAGCCTAACGTGGACCAGAGGAACAGTGACAAGGACAGCCATGGTGACGCCTGTGACAACTGTCGCACGGTGGAGAACCCTGATCAGAGGGACACTGACAGTGATGGGAAAGGAGACGCCTGCGATGAAGACATGGATGGAGACGGTACGTACAGCGACACATCACTACCACATAGCTACAGTCCGTCACAGTAGTATGTTCCAACAGCCGCTTGTCTAGAATCCTTGAACATACAGTACCACCAAGCACCAACCCTACCCTGACCCAATGATTTATATACTAGATGATTGACAGGGGGTGCTGTTTTGAAGCCACCGCACCTCCATCTTGGCATTCCCCCACGAGCGTAAAAAAAGGTTTTGGAAGCTATAGAAATTCATTAATTCATTTCTACGTTAATTATACAGACACCTTAATGCATACTTTTAAATTATAGAATGTGAGCTAAACATGAAAAATATCTATTAAAAAAATGTGTTACTGTCCCCACTAATTTTTAAATTTTTTAAATACATGTAATTTTGTCCTTGACACATTTAATTTAAATACTGTAACGTTCCATTCATTCATATGGAGGACTGCTTCTTCTGGGGGGTGTCAATATGCCCAATCTGTGGCTTCAAAGCCTCTCACTAGCCAGTACATAGAGTAGCATCAGCAATCCAGGGTTTATATACATAATTGCCATGACCCCACTACTAAAATTACCTCTCAAGTTAACAGAAACATACAGTATGCCTTTATCATCCTCACTCTTTAATAATGTAGATGACTGTCTGGGTTTCTTTTTATAGACCCTGTCTACAGATGGCTTGACCTTTATGCTACAACCACAGTACTGTTGCTTTCCAGAGATGAATGAGAGATGACACACACATGGCCTACCATATTTCAACAGTTCACTCAGATGACAAATGCAACAGTGCCTCCTTGTGGCACCACTATTGAACTATTAGAAACAGCATATCAATGGAAATAGAATCAACCACATGCAGTTTGCTTTTAAATCCCAATGCATTGATTCAACGTCATTGGTTAAGCCTTCAAATCATACAAATCATGTTTTATGACTTTCTCATGGGCCACACTTAAAGTTCACTTTTTGCATGTATCCAACCAAGATTCACACATGTTCTTAATGTGAAACATCTAGAACAGCCATCGCTGGTGTTCATACGTCACAAAGCAGTGCTCCTAAAGGAGTCCACTTGAAGCTGAAGCACTCATGTATTTCACCAACACTTCTGCAGAGTGGTGGGATACTATTGGTCAGATAACTTTACAAACTCAAACTTTGTAATTGAATTGGTCTCCAGGCTTGAAGAACTTCCTTGACAACTGCCAGCAGGTGGTGAACCTGGACCAGTTTGACCGGGATGGAGACGGAGTGGGAGATGCCTGTGACAGCTGCCCTGATATCCCTAATCCTAACCAGGTCAGACTGCTTCCACAGGCCTCCTTTATGGTTCTGAGACCTGTTCTGTTTACAGATGTAAAATGGGATATGGAGCAACTGAACTGTCCTACCCTGTAATAAATATTATACTGAGAGGTCAAAAAGTGTTTTAACAAATCTGTGCTCTAATTTTAGTCCGACATTGACCATGACCTGGTTGGGGATTCTTGTGACACAAATCAAGACAGGTACAAGAAAAACATATTTTAAAAGTATCTGACTTGAGAAAACATATGCTCTTAAAATATCCACTTCACGATTTAATTTATTTTAGTCAATTCATAAATGCAGTAGTCAATATATCCCTTTATTTTGACAAATATTCCAATTTTACTGTATATTTTAGTATACAGTGCATAAAGTAGGTTGTCAGTCCAATGTTACTTAACTGCCAGCCATTCCCTACTAGCCTGAGTCCCAGATCTGTTTATGATGTCAACTCCATTGCTGTAAGCAACACTCAGGCTAAATCCATTCATGTGATGACCTGAACCTATCTTTTCTGTCCCTCCTCCCTGTGTGTCATCCCCTGGTCTGTAGTGATGGCGATGGTCACCAGGACACCAAGGACAACTGTCCCAACGTGATCAACAGCTCCCAGCTGGACACAGACAAAGACGGCCTGGGGGATGAGTGTGACGATGACGACGACAACGACAGCATCCCTGACTTCCTGCTACCAGGACCTGACAACTGCAGACTGGTGCCCAACCCCGACCAGCTGGATGAGAACAGTCAGTCTTTAATATTTCTTTCAAATCATTTACTTTACTGCTTCAAACAAATTGCAGAGCAACGGGACAATCTGAATGTGAATTCTTGAGTCATCACCTAAAACCTATTGCCTGGTGATCCAGTCTGGCCAACACCTCTCTGTGTTAGTTTGTGTCCTACCAAACAGACAGTAAATGGTGTGACAACTGTAGAAGAGTTGACTACACCAACAGTATGGGATCAGACTACATTTTATGTGAAAGTAAAACACAAGAAAGTGAGCTCCTATGCATTAACAAGGTTCTCTATCAAATTACATTTTATTCGTCACATGCTTTGTAAAACAGGTGTAAATAACAGTGAAATGCTTACTTCACAATGACATCTGCAAAACAATTAACTGTAGCTT
This sequence comes from Oncorhynchus nerka, assembly GCF_034236695.1. Classification (NCBI taxonomy): domain Eukaryota; kingdom Metazoa; phylum Chordata; class Actinopteri; order Salmoniformes; family Salmonidae; genus Oncorhynchus; species Oncorhynchus nerka. The sequence goes on from NC_088417.1 coordinate 87,905,993, forward strand.
AATTGGTCTACTACTGTATCATTCATCACCATTGATATTCAACCAATTTGTGGCAGGTAGCCTAGTGGTTAACCCTATAGCTCCTGTATGTTGCTCTGGATAAGAGTGTCTGCTAAATGACTCAAATGTAACTCTCCACTCTACCAGTGTATTGTCTATGCTTAGAACCTTACTGGGCATCATTTCCTTTGTGTATTCTCTCCTTCCAGGTGATGGTGTTGGAGATGTGTGTGAGTCAGACTTTGACCAGGACAAGGTGATAGACAGGATAGACAACTGTCCAGAGAACGCTGAGGTCACTCTGACAGACTTCAGAGCCTATCAGACGGTGGTGCTGGACCCGGAGGGCGATGCCCAGATTGACCCCAACTGGGTGGTACTTAATCAGGTCAGATGGTCATTTACTGGATGGACTTACAACACAATAAGTTCTACATGGCAGAAATGCTTTGACTTTGTCAACATGACTGACATTTAATCTCTCAAACAGGGAATGGAGATTGTTCAGACCATGAACAGTGACCCTGGACTTGCTGTGGGTAAGAAAGACTTCCAAATCGTTATCAGGTATCGAACCATGTTATCTCATATGGTATTGTATCAAGTCGTATCCTATTTTATCACAACATTTTTGTTGTGCATTGCTCCCTAGGTTACACTGCGTTCAGTGGAGTGGACTTTGAGGGGACATTCCATGTTAACACGGTGACTGACGATGACTATGCAGGCTTCATCTTTGGCTACCAGGACTCCTCCTCCTTCTACGTGGTCATGTGGAAACAGACTGAGCAGACCTACTGGCAGGCGACACCCTTTAGAGCAGTGGCCGAGCCTGGCATCCAGCTCAAGGTGTGTGTGTGTGTGTGTGTGTGTGTGTGTGTGTGTGTGTGTGTGTGTGTGTGTGTGTGTGTGTGTGTGTGTGTGTGTGTGTGTGTGTGTGTGAGATTGTGTTTTTGAAGTAAGTACAAAAAGACAAAGATAGATAGATTTGGTTTAGGGTGTCTCTTGATTGTACAATTCACACACATGTGTACTATGGAGAGCCACCCAAAACACAATCTGTCTTGAGCAGACCTACTAGCTGGCCACACCCTTCAGAGCAGTGGCTGAGCCTGGCATCCAGCTCAAGGTGTGTTTGTATGATTGTATGTGAGATTGTGTTTTTGAAGTAAGTACGAAAAATAAAGATAGATTATATTTAGGGTGGCTCTGTACAATTTAACACACACACGTGTGCTATGGACAGCACAGGAGGTTGGTGGCACCTTAATTGGGGAGGACGGGCCTGTGGTAATGGCTGGAGCGGAATGGGTGGAACGATATCATGACATCCATGTGGTTGATACCATTCCATCTGCTCCATTCCTGCCATTATTATGAGCCGTCCTCCCCTCAGCAGCCTCCACTGATGGAGAGCCACCCTAAGCCAAATCTGTCTTTGTTTCTTTGTACTTACTTCTTAATGACCTTCTCTCCCTCGCCATCTCCTCTCTCCCTCCCCAGGCTGTGAAGTCTAAGTCAGGTCCAGGGGAGCACCTGAGGAACTCCCTGTGGCACACAGGGGACACCAACGACCAGGTGCGTCTGCTGTGGAAGGACCCCAGGAACGTGGGCTGGAAGGACAAGGTTTCCTACCGTTGGTACCTGCAGCACCGACCCCAGGTCGGATACATCAGGTGAGACAGCTGAGAGAAAAATAGAGAGAGAGAGTGTGTGTGTGATGTCATGGCTACATCTAATATACAATGGTGTACAACAATGGCTAATGTCTGTTGGGTGTTTGGACAGGGCCCGTTTCTATGAGGGGACAGAGCTGGTGGCTGACTCTGGTGTGACCATCGACACCACCATGAGAGGAGGCCGACTGGGCGTGTTCTGTTTCTCTCAGGAAAACATAATCTGGTCCAACCTAAAGTACCGTTGCAATGGTAAGCAGCATGCTTTGTTCGAGTGTCGCAGCGGTCTTAGGCACTGCATCTCAGTGCTGGATAAAAACAAACAAAATGAACAATTGTTTTGAACTCAAATTAGTCAAATTCATCAACCAAAGTGGCAACCTTAATTTAACTGACTCTTGGTAGAACTTGACTTTGACCCTTAACCTCTGACCTCTAACCTACACAGATACCATCCCTGGGGACTTCCAGGAGTTCAGCATGCAGCATGGCGTCGTCGACGGTCTCTAAGCATACAGAGAAAAACTGAAAGGGAGACCGTTTCTCCAGATGTGTTTGGAATGTACTGTATGTGGTGTGTGCGTTTGTACACAGTGGCAATACTGTATGTATATGGTCTGTTTCCATGTCTACCCACTTCCCCAACAAAAATCTAATCAACTTGTCTTCATGGGTGTTATAATCAGTGTCCTCAGTGGTTTAAATTAGGACTACTAGAGTAAAATAAAATTCACATTTCACATTTCAAACTTAAGATTTTATTATTTGAGCTCATTTTGCAATAACATCCACAAACAGAAACATCAGCCATTGATATAAGCTTCCTTCTCTCTCCCTCTCTCAGAGCTTTGATTCTCAGTGTGTACCAGCCCCACACTATGTCATCACACAATAGAGACATGAGATCAAACACAGGAGATGAATCAGACCATGGGGACTTGGTCATGCCTGAGCTTATTCCATTGTCTTATACCCTGGTACCAGATCTGTTTGTGCTGTCTTGTCCTGTTGGAAAGACAGCACAAACAGATCTGGGACCAGGCCAATTGTCTTGGCCCTGTGACCTCAATCCTCCCCAGAGGCCTAGTCTTGATCAAGAGTTTTGTTATCAGTGAATATCCCGACTCCTTAAAACAACTCTCTAGAGGCCAATAGAAAGCGATTTGAAAATGATTCCCAAATAAACTCCACTCTTCTGCCTGGTTTAAGTCTTAGACTGTCGATTATTTTATAAGTATAATGCTATCAACAAAGGAATTTCAAATAAAAAATGTGATAAGAGATATTGTATTGTGTTTTTTTGGTCTTATTTATCAGCCTTATTGTTTCTCCAGAATTTCATCGGCCAGTCTCTCAGTTCATGTGGCTGAAAGAATAAAGAGCAGTGAGGAAACAAGAATATTGACCTGTTAACCTATTATTATTATTATTGCCAGTGACCATGTGGCACGGGCATCCATAAGGTATGCTAATATATTTTAAAAAACAAATCTAATCTCATTCCATAGTCACCCTCATATTTTGGTCATGCCTCCGAGCGAGTTGGTAGGGGCGAGGTGGTGGTTTGGGATGTATGACAAGTTATTTGGCTATAGAACTTCAGTGATAACAAAGTCCTGAGGGACATTATGTGGCCTAATGTGGGAATGTATATTGATAGGCCTTCACCAAATGTGTCACTTAAGATCCTAAAAAGACTATTCAGGAAAGAGTTTAAAATGGATTTAAGATTGTATTTTTAAGGTTTATTTATTAGATTGACTTTCTATCATTGAAAAAAAGTTTCACCCCAGCATTCCTGCTCGTACATTCTTGCTCTTGCTGTACAACCCTTTTCATGAAACTCAAAACTACACAAGAATATATTTATTCTGAATGCTTTGTCAACAACAGAAAAAGCAACACAAAGGAGGTTTGAAAACAGTTCAGATACTCCACTAGAATCTGGTCTTTGATCCTTGCACGCTATTGGCTCTCAGCCGTCACCTGCTGAGAGCCAATTCTTGTTGCGAAAGCCCCTCTCAGACATTTTTTCCAAACTTGCTTAATAAAACCATGTAACCCTACCCGAATAAACTGATCTTACCTGACTGTGTTAGTCATTAGCTTTCATCATTGCTTTTCACACACAGGGTTTGTGTCTGAATTGAAATGGCAACCTATTCCCTATATAGTACACTACTTTTGATCATGGCCCATACAGCTCAAAAGTAGAGCACTATGTAGGAATTAGGGTACCATTTCAGACACACAAGGATAAACATCTTTAAAATGTGGAGCAGTGACAAAAAGAACACATTGGATTGACCTATGACCTGTACTTTAGACTCAGCTTTTCTCAGGAACATGCACAGAATGCATGCTTACCTTACAGGGCTGATAGCCAGCAGCTCATAAAATAGTTGTATGGAAAATTATTGATTCATATTTTCAATAATAAATGATTTATGATAATCTAGACTATTATACCAATGTGCTGACCTCTATGTAATTTTATCATGACAGATTTTGCACCTGGTTTCTGTGGAGTATCTCTGGTACCTTTCATCACTTGTCAGACTGGTTTCCCAACACTAAAGGACGTATAAGACCCCACCAGACACCAGAGACACTGAATATCTGAAACCAGCTACAGAATGGTTTTTCTCATAACACTTGTACAAGTATTGGATTCATAGCCTGTCATTGTATTGTAGGCTAGGCCTACAGTACATAATCCCACGTACATGTAATTTGTGGCTTGCACTAAAACTAGTTCTCTCATTCAAAATTGATCTAACTGCACACTATCCGCATTCTCCATTTTATCTATTTATGGATCATGTAGGCCTATCCAATGGATGGCCTATATAGCATGCTGACAAGTCTCGTTCCATTTCAGCCAGCATCATCCTTTTACTACTTAATTTTTCACTAATCTGAAAGCCAAATGCCAGATGTGGATAGGTGAAAGCAACCATATTGAATGGCCATTGGCCAGGTGCAGCCATCAACATATTGCTTACCAGTCCTTTCAGATGTGAAATACCCCCCAAACGGGTTAGGGAGAGAATGGGTGAAGTAAATGGACTGTTTGGAACCAGGTCAACATTTTTGCTAACCTGTTTATACCTCTCAGCCAGTGCTCAACCACGCCCCTCCCGGTGAAAGGCCAACTGTGATTGGTTCAAACACCTGCACACCCTTTAGTTCAAACACCTGCACATCCTCTCAACTCTTTAGTTCTATTTTAACTTTAGGGTGAGGCTTTGAGGAACTCATCTGTCTCGGTCCCCCAATCAGCAGGAATACGTCGCGCGGCAAACAAGCTCAAAGAACCAGTACAGTTCGTCACCATGTCCGAACGATGCGCGTTCGATACTAATGTCGTTACCCTCACGAGATTCGTGCAGGAGGAGGGAAGGAAGGCGAAGGGAACGGGAGAACTGACCACCCTCCTCAACTCTATCTGCACAGCCGTTAAAGCTATCTCCACCGCTGTCAGAAAAGCTGGGATTGCCAACCTGTAAGTTTCTGTGTATGCATGTGAAAGTCTTGGTGTCCATTCAATTGGTCCTGTGTTGTTCAGTTGGTAGCGCATGGCGCGTGTAACCCCAGGGTTGTTGGTTCGGTCCTCACAGGGTAAAGTAGGAAAATGTATGTACGTTAAATGACTATGTAAAATGGCGACAGATTAACATGAGAATATTTAAAAAGCCACATGGATTTATTTATTTTTTCCACCAGAGATGTTTCCAACAAATTGACTTGTTGCGGATAAAAGGCTGTCCGTGATGACGTAGTGTACATAAAATACATATTGCGGTTGAATTGCCATGTAAGCAACCCAAAAATAGTGGTAAACTCCTTAATGTGCAAATATTGATATAATAACCATCCTATCTAAATAAATGTGGAGTCACGTGATATGTTGTGGTCCTCCCACGACAACTCCGGGAAAGCATGCAGTTGATTTAACTTCACAGGGTGGTGAATGGAAAAGGGGATGAGCTTGATGCTCCTTTCCAATAAATAGACGGTCTTATTCTGGTGGCATGATGGTGAGTACTTGGCTGTCGTTTTACAAATAAAAATAATATTGCTCTTCTCTATAATAATCTCATAATGTAGGTAGCCTACCTGCACTGTATCAGCGAGCTGTTGGTTAAAGCACATGAGCCAACACCAGTATGGACACATTTTCTATATAATGAAACAGTTTTTGTGACAACCATCAGTAGCGTTTAAAATGTGATGGACACCCATTTAACTTATATTTTTATTTTTGGTACATGGGAATTTAAAGGCAAAGTTATTTGTATGTGCATTACGTCATCACGCACAGCATTTTAAACAGTTTGTTTTAATGAAAATAACATCTGAGATTTTTGAATATTCGCATAAAAATCTGTCAAATTGGATGGAGAACTAGCTAGTGATATGGTCTGTCAGTGATCATTTTTGTCGCATCATGATGCTGCAGAAAATGTGAGTTGTGGATTCTTATCCCCTCTGTGCTGTATGGTAATCACAAAGCACTGGCAATAAGTGAATGATTATATCAATAGCAGGGACCGTCCAACCAACCAACCATATGCCGGGTAGGGAGACTAAATCAAATATTTACCTAGTCGGATATTATGCATGAGTCTGACAGTCCAGCTAATCAGGTAATACTGTTGTCAACTTCGACTCGGGTCAATGTCCATCCGATTCTTTCTTTGGACTCAATGTTTTCATAAATGCAAGCCAGAGCTATTGTAATGCAATAGGCTACTCCTAAATCATTCATTTCCTCTTGAGACATGTCTATTGTCTTCATTAGGAGGAAGTATAGGCCTATTACCTATTTATTAGGAATTTCTTTATAGTCCTCCATTGTCAGGAATTTCCTTGATGACTGATCGTCAATGAAGGCCAAAAGATGGTATCACTCTCTGTGCCCTGTGAGTTGAACCAGACACTGCATGCCCACTATCACCCTTGTCCCTCCCTCCTTCCAATTGTGACAGCAATAGGCCTACTATGGTGATATTACTACTCACATGTCTGCCCCCTTCCCATCTCTATCCCTTCCTTCTGTCTCTATCCTCTTGTCTCCCTCCCCTCCAGCTATGGCATTGCTGGAAGCACCAATGTGACCGGTGACCAGGTGAAGAAGCTGGATGTTCTGTCCAATGACATGGTCATCAACATGATCAAGTCCTCTTTCACCTCCTGTGTCCTGGTGTCAGAGGAGAACGAGAGGGCCCTCATTGTGGAGCCAGAGAAACGGGTAGGGGTGTGTGTGGTCCAGATTGAAGTTGAGATATGTCTTGTAACATCAATGTGACAACGTCCTCTTGTTTCACAGGGAAAATATATTGTGTGCTTCGACCCACTGGATGGCTCGTCAAACATTGACTGTCTTGTATCAATTGGAACCATTTTTGCCATCTACAGAAAGGTTGGTGACTCTTTTGTTATTATTCCTCTACGAAGCCCTTAGGCCCAAGGCAAAAAAAACGTACTAAGTTGTTCAAATGAAATATTGTTGTTCAAACAAGTTACTAAGTCGTTTGAACAGGTGATCTTGTTTGAACGACTCAGCTGTATAAGGAAATAAGCAAACAGGAAACCACTCACCCAGAGGCGGCGCTCCTAGTGGCCAGAGACTTTAATGCAGGGAAACGTAAATCAGTTCTACCTCATTTCCATCAACATGTTTAACTTCACTAGGGTAGGGGCACTATTTTCACCTCTGGATGAAAAGCTTTCCCAAAGTAAACTACCTGCTACTCAGGCCCAGAAGCTAGGATATGCATATAATTGGTAGATTTGGATAGAAGATAGTCTATAGTTTCCAAAACTGTTAACATAATGTCTGTCAATATAACAGAACTGATTTGGTGAAAACCTGACAAAAATCTATCCAGGAAGTGGGATTTTTTTATGTTTGTAGTTATTCTATTGAATGCCATTACAGTATCCATTGACTTAGGACTCAAATTGCACTTCCTATTGCTTCCACTAGATGTCAACAGTCTTTAAGAATTGTTTCAGGCTTGTATTCTGAAAAATGAGAGAGTAGACCACTACAGTGTCTGAGGTTTTTCATGCGCGCGACAGAGAGTGCGCCTTTCTTGTTTACCTTTAATATTGACAATGTTATTGTCCGGTTGAAATATTATCGATTAAGCTAAAAACAACCTGAGGATTGATTATAAACATCGTTGGACATGTTTCTACGAACTTTACGGATACTATTTGGATTTTTCGTCTACCTGTTGTGACTGTGTTTGAGCCTGTGGATTACTGAACAAAACGCTCTAACAAAAGAGGTTTTTGGATATAAACAGGGACTTTATTGAACAAAACAAACATTTATTGAGTAAATGGGAGTCTTGTGAGTGCAACCATATGAAGATCAAAGGTAAGTGATACACTTTATCGCTATTTCTGACTTGTGTAACTCCTCTACTTGGCTGGTAACTGTTTGTAATGATTTGTCTGCTGGGCGCTGTTCTCAGTTTGCGGACGACACTACAGTGGTAGGCTTGATTACCAACAACGACGAGACTGCCTACAGGGAGGAGGTGAGGGCCCTCGGCGTGTGGTGTCAGGAAAATAACCTCGCACTCAACATCAACAAAACAAAGGAGGTGATTGTGGACTTCAGGAAACAGCAGAGGGAGCACCCCCCTATCCACATCGACGGGACAGTAGTGGAGAGGGTAGTAAGTTTTAAGTTCCTCGGCATACACATCACGGACAAACTGAATTGGTCCACCCACACAGACAGCGTTGTGAAGAAGGCGCTGCAGCGCCTCTTCAACCTCAGGAGGCTGAAGAAATTTGGCTTGTCACCAAAGGCACTCCCAAACTTCTACAGATGCACAATCGAGAGCATCCTGTCGGGCTGTATCATCGCCTGGTACAGCAACTGCTCCGCCCACAACCATGAGGCTCTCCAGAGGGTAGTGAGGTCTGCACAACGCATCACCAGGGGCAAACTACCTGCCCTCCAGGACACCTACACCACCCGATGTCACAGGAAGGCCATAAAGATCATCAAGGACAACAACCACCCGAGCCACTGCCTGTTCACCCTGCTATCATCCAGAAGGCGAGGTCAGTACAGGTGCATCAAAGCAGGGACCGAGACTGAAAAACAGCTTCTATTTCAAGGCCATCAGACTGTTAAACAGCCACCACTAACATTGAGTGGCTGCTGCCAACATACTGACTCAACTCCAGCCACTTTAATAATTGAAATTGATGTAAAAATGTATCACTAGCCACTTTAAACAATGCCACTTAATATAATGTTTACATACCCTACATTACTCATCTCATATGTATATACTGTACTCTCTATCATCTACTGCATCTTGCCATCTTTATGTAATACATGGATCACTAGCCACTTTAAACTATGCCACTTTATGTTTATATACCCTACATTACTCATATCATATGTATATACTGTACACTATACCATCTACTGCATCTTGCCTATGCCGTTCTGTACCATCACTCATTCATATATCTTTATGTACATATTCTTCATCCCTTTATACTTGTGTGTATAAGGTAGTAGTTGTGAAATTGTTAGGTTAGATTACTCTTTGGTTATTACTGCATTGTCGGAACTAGAAGCACAAGCATTTCGCTACACTCGCATTAACATCTGCGAGTATGTGTATGTGACAAATAGATTTTTATTTGAGATAATCGCATGGTATGCTTACGCCGTAAAGCCTTTTTGAAATATGACACCATGGTTGGATTAACAAGAAGTTAATATTTAAATCGATGTATAACACTTGTATGATTTATGAATTTTTATCATGAGCATTTCTGTTTTTGAATTTGGCGCTCTGCAATTTCACTGGATGTTGGCCAGGTGGGACGCTAGCGTACACTAGTGAGATTAATTTGCAACCAGAGGGGGAAAGAATTCTAGATCACCTGTACTCCACACACAGAGAATCGTACAAAGCTCTCCCTCGCCCTCCATTTGGTAAATCCAACCACAACTCTCTCCTCCTGATTCCTGCTTACAAGCAAAAATTAAAGCAGGAAGCACCAGTGACTGTCTATAAAAATAAAAAAAATGGTCAGATGAAGCAGATGTTAAACTACAGGACTACATGTTTCGAGATTCTTCCGATGGCATTGAGGAGTACACCACATCAGTCACTGGATTTATCAATAAGTGCATTGAGGATGTCGTCCCCACAGTGACTGTACATACATACCCCAACCAGAAGCCATGGATTACAGGCAACATTCGCATTGAGCTAAAGGGTAGAGCTGCCACTTTCAAGGTGCGGGACTCTAACCCGGAAGTTTATAAGAAATCCTGCTATGCCCTGCGACGAACCATCAAACAGGCAAAGCGTTAATACAGGGCAAAGCGTCAGTACTACACTGGCTCCAACGCTCGTCTTGTGTGGCAGGGCTTGCAAACTATTAGACTACAAAGAGAAGCACAGCCGCGAGCTACCCAGTGACACGAGCCTACCAGACAAGCTAAATCACTTCTAAGCTCGCTTCGAGGCAAGCAACACGGAGGCATGCATGAGAGCATTAGCTTTTCCTTACGACAGTGATCACGCTCTCCGTAGCCAACGTGAGTAACACCTTTAAACAGGCCAACATTCACAAGGTTGCGGGGCCAGAAGGATTACCAGGATGTGTGCTCTGGGCATTTGCTGACAAACTGGCAGGTGTCTTCACTGACATTTTCAACATGTCCCTGATTGAGTCTGTAATACCAACATGTTTCAAGCAGACCACCATAGTCCCTGTGCTCAAGAACACGAAGGCAACCTGCCTAAATGACCACAGACCCGAGGCACTCACGTCCGTAGCCATGAAGTGCTTTGAAAGGCTGGTCATGGCTCACATCAACACCATTATCCCAGAAACCCTAGACCCACTCCAATTTGCATACAGCCCAAACAGATCTACAAATGATGCAACCTCTATTGCACTCCACACTGCCCTTTCCCACCTGGACAAAAGGAACACCTATGTGAGAATGCTATTCATTGACTACAGCTCAGCGCTCAACACCATAGTACCCTCAAAGCTCATCACTAAGCTAAGGACCCTGGGACAAAATGCATCCCTCTGCAACTGGATCCTGGACTTCCTGACAGGCCGCCCCCAGGTGGTGAGGGTAGGTAACAACACATCTGCCACGCTGATCCTCAACACTGGAGCCCCCCAGGGGTGTGTGTTCAGTCCACTCCTGTACTCCCTGTTCACCCACAACTGCATGGCTAGACATGACTCCAACACCATCAGTAAGTTTGCAGTTGACACAAGTGTTAGGCCTGATCACCGACAACGACGAGACAGCCTATAGGGAGGAGATCAGAGACCTGGCCGGGGGGTGCCAGAATAACAACCTATTCCTCAACGTAACCAAGACTAAGGAGATGATTGTGGACTACAGGAAAAGGAGGACCGAGCACAACCCCATTCTCATTGACGGGGCTATAGTGGAGCAGGTTGAGAACTTCAAGTTCCTTGGTGTCCACATCACCAACAAACTAGAATGGTCCAAACACACCAAGACAGTCGTGAAGAGGGCACGACAAAGCCTATTCCCCCTCAGGGAAATGAAAAGATTTTGGAATGGGTCCTCAGATCTTCAAAAGGTTCTACAGCTGCAACATTGAAAGCATCCTGACTGGTTGAATCACTGCCTGGAACGGCAATTGCTCGGCCTCCAACGCAAGGCATTACATATCTACATGTACGTACTACCTCAATCAGCCCGACTAATCGGTGTCTGTATGCAGCCTCGCTACTGTTATAGCCTCGCTATTGTTTATTTTTCACTGTCTTTTTAACTGTTTTTATTTCTTTACTTACCTATTGTTCACATAATACCTTTTTTGAACTGTTGGTTAGGGCCTGTAAGTAAGCATTTCACTGTAAGTTTGTTGTATTCGGCGCACGTGACAAACTTTGATTTGATTGGTCTTTTCTCTAAGCATAACTTGTTACGCAGCTTGTCAGACCGTGTAATAGTTGCTGCAGCCGTTCATTTGTATTTATTATGGATACCCCATTAGCAGTTATACAACTTTAAACACATAATACATTCTCAACAGATTTCACAACACATCACTGATTCCATGATTATTCATTGACTGTTCTTTGATAACCTAAAGCAGGGCTGCTTCTGAATGCCATAACTTTTAAGTGAGGAGCAGAGCGTAATTCGAGCAGATCCCTCTCCTGCTCCAATTTTGCTCTGGTACTGCTCAGCCACAAGGTCTGGGCATGTTCTGCCGAGCATTTTTTTGTTTCCTTTATCACTTCTTACTGGGACCCTATCCACAGTAGCCTATATCTAGTTTACAGCAGTGGTGTAAAGTACTTAGGTAAAAAATACCCCCAAAAACTACTTTAGTACTTTAAAGTACAGTGCCTTGCGAAAGTATTCAGCCCCCTTGAACTTTGCGACCTTTTGCCACATTTCAGGCTTCAAACATAAATATATGAAACTGTATTTTTTTGTGAAGAATCAACAACAAGTGGGACACAATCATGAAGTGGAACGACATTTATTGGATATTTCAAACTTTTTTAACAAATCAAAAACTGAAAAATTGGGCGTGCAAAATTATTCAGCCCCTTTACTTTCAGTGCAGCAAACTCTCTCCAGAAGTTCAGTGAGGATCTCTGAATGATCCAATGTTGACCTAAATGACTAATGATGATAAATACAATCCACCTGTGTGTAATCAAGTCTCCGTATAAATGCACCTGCACTGTGATAGTCTCAGAGGTCCGTTAAAAGCGCAGAGAGCATCATGAAGAACAAGGAACACACCAGGCAGGTCCGAGATACTGTTGTGAAGAAGTTTAAAGCCGGATTTGGATACAAAAAGATAAACATCCCAAGGAGCACTGTGCAAGCGATAATATTGAAATGGAAGGAGTATCAGACCACTGCAAATCTACCAAGACCTGGCCGTCCCTCTAAACTTTCAGCTCATACAAGGAGAAGACTGATCAGAGATGCAGCCAAGAGGCCCATGATCACTCTGGATGAACTGCAGAGATCTACAGCTGAGGTGGGAGACTCTGTCCATAGGACAACAATCAGTCATATATTGCACAAATCTGGCCTTTATGGAAGAGTGGCAAGAAGAAAGCCATTTCTTAAAGATATCCATAAAAAATGTTGTTTAAAGTTTGCCACAAGCCACCTGGGAGACACACCAAACATGTGGAAGAAGGTGCTTTGGTCAGATGAAACCAAAATTGAACTTTTTGGCAACAATGCAAAACGTTATGTTTGGCGTAAAAGCAACACAGCCCATCACCCTGAACACACCATCCCCACTGTCAAACATGGTGGTGGCAGCATCATGGTTTGGGCCTGCTTTTCTTCAGCAGGGACAGGGAAGATGGTTAAAATTGATGGGAAGATGGATGGAGCCAAATACAGGACCATTCTGGAAGAGAACCTGATGGAGTCTGCAAAAGACCTGAGACTGGGACGGAGATTTGTCTTCCAACAAGACAATGATCCAAAACATAAAGCAAAATCTACAATGGAATGGTTCAAAAATAAACATATCCAGGTGTTAGAATGGCCAAGTCAAAGTCCAGACCTGAATCCAATCGAGAATCTGTGGAAAGAACTGAAAACTGCTGTTCACAAATGCTCTCCATCCAACCTCACTGAGCTCGAGCTGTTTTGCAAGGAGGAATGGGAAAAATTGTCAGTCTCTCGATGTGCAAAACTGATAGACATACCCCAAGCGACTTACAGCTGTAATCGCAGCAAAAGGTGGCGCTACAAAGTATTAACTTAAGGGGGCTGAATAATTTTGCACGCCCAATTTTTCAGTTTTTGATTTGTTGAAAAAGTTTGAAATATCCAATAAATGTCGTTCCACTTCATGATTGTGTCCCACTTGTTGTTGATTCTTCACAAAAAAATACAGTTTTATATCTTTATGTTTGAAGCCTGAAATGTGGCAAAAGGTCGCAAAGTTCAAGGGGGCCGAATACTTTCGCAAGGCACTGTATATAAACAAATGTTTTAGGTAGGCACTACATAGGCTACTGTCAAATGTATTTTGAGTTTTCCTTGGAATAGAATCACCATAATATAAATAAATAATTAAGCTAAAATATCAGAAATACATTTACATTGGAGTCATTTATCAGACGCTCTTCTCCAGAGTTACTTTCCAGTGCATTCATCTCAATGAAGGAACTCAGCGAAGTCAGAGCTAGAAAGAGGGAAAAGAGGCAAGTGTTAGTTCACAATTATTTTTTTGTGTGGGGGTTTGACATCAGAGGGGTTGAGTGTTTGTTTCTTGAGGAGGGGAGTGAGTCAGGCCATTTTGAAGTCAGAGGGGATGCCGCCAGTGGTCAGGGATGAGTTGATGAGTGACGTGCGGAATGGAAGGTCTCCAGAGATGGTCTGAAGGAGGGGTTGGGGTCGAGCGTGCAGGTTGTCGGGCAGCCGGACCTCACTAGTCGTAAGATTTCTTCTGGCGTGAGAGGGGAGAAAAAGGTCAAGGCGTAGGGTAGTTATGTATGAGTGGGACCAGTTGATCCAGTAGGCTGAGTGAATAAAGAGCGGATGAAAAGAAGGTTGATGACAAAGTTGTCGGCAGAGCGGGGGGTGTAGGATTAAGGAGGGAGAAGGTGAAGAGTTTCCTAGGGTTGGAGGCAGAAGCTTGAAATTTAGATTGTATCTGCTGCTAAAGCCACTTTCTATCAGAGGAAGAGAAGGATGATAGGTCTTCCGGAAGTTTAGTTTTCCTCAGCTGACTGCAGCCCTGTTCTTTAAGGTTGCACGGAGGAAAGGGGGAAGTGCGAGTTATAGGCTGTGGAAAGGGAGGATGGTAGGCTTGACGAGGTAGAACCAGAAGGGAGGGATTTAGCAAAACGGAGAGATAAGAGAGAAGATTGTGATGGTGGATGAGATTAGTAGGCGAACAGCCTCAAGTAAAGATGAGGTCAAGCGTATTGCCTGCCTTGTGAGTGGAAAGGGTGAGGTCATGCGTATTGCCTGCCTTGTGAGTGGAAAGGGTGAGGTCAAAAGAGGCAAGGAGGGAAAGAAATGAATCGAAGGCAGACATCGGGAGGTTGAAGTTGCACAGTACAAAGGGCGCTGAGCCAACGTCAGGAAATTAGCTTATCAAGGTGTGAAGCTTATTGATGAACTCTCCAAGGGAACCTGGTGGGCGATAGATGTCCACTCAAGCTTAACATTGTTGTCAAGTGACAGTAACCGCATGGAATTCAAATAAGGAGAAGGACAGGTGAGGGAGTAAAGAGAATCCCCATTTAGGAGAAATCAGCAGCACTGTGCCACCACGGCAATGAACCGATGCTCTGACTATGAGAGAGAACAGTCCGGTGAAGAGAGCAGCTGGAGTAGCAGTGTTCTCTGGGGTGATCCATGTCAACGTCAGAGCCAAAAAGTCGAGGGACTTAAGGGCAGTATAGGGTGAGATGAACTCTGGGTTCTTGACCACAGACCAGCAGATCCAAACGCTGCTGAAGAACAATAATTCCACATGGGTTGTGCATGCATGGTACACTAAATTAGAAGGGGTTGCAGCCAAGGGGTGGGGAGCATCTGTAAAGCCTGCAGGGAGAGGAGCGAGCAGGGATAGAAAACACACATAGTTGCCAAAGCTGCAAAAGCGCAAAATGAGAATAACTATGTAAGATACACAAGTGGTTGGGAGCCTTCCTTTCTTTCCTTCTTGGAATAACTCTGCATATGTCACCAATTGCCATTCCAAAAATAATATTTTTTTGGGAGGGAATTTTGGGGGGGGGGGCATATCTTTTACGTAATGGTGGCGCTCTAAACATGGTTAAAATCCCATAGGAACACAGCCATTTTAAAAGTGCAGGGCTTGTGCAACGTTCCATGACTACATGTTTTGTCTTACAGGAATGATATACATACATATGAAGAGAGAGCTGAAGTCGTAACCTTTTCACGGATGTAATATGATCTTGTCTGATTTCGAGTTTGTCCACTAGATCACATGATGTGACTTGGCCACTTGAAACCAGATACGTCTGTCTGGTTTGATCTGGTTTGGGTAGTACTTCACTGCGAAAATTGCGGAAATAACAAGCATACAGGTGAGGTAAACATCAATATTGTGCCCATTGGAAACGAGTGAAAGTTAGTTAGTTTGATGGATGGATGCGTTCAAGGTAATGTCATGTTAAATGGATTACATTATGACGACCACCAGGGTGTACCCTTTTCGTTTATTCCCTTTTATTTATGAAAAGAAGCTGATACTAGCCTTTATTATTATTTATTATTTAGTCTAGTTAATAAATCAATTTGTGTTTCTATTAAAATACATTTTACAGTAGTCTATGTATTGCTTACCAAAAACATCTGTTAATAAATTTGAAGTCCTTCAAAAAAAGTGACTTATCCAGATGTTAGAAAGTAGAATATAAACGCAACATGCAACAATTTCAACGATTTTACTAAGTTACAGTTCATATAAGAAAAACAGTCAATTGAAATAAATTCATTAGGCCCTAATCTATTGATTTTTACATGACTGGAAAAACAGATATGCATCTGTTGGTCACAGATCCGAAAACCAGTCCGTCTCTGGTGTGACCACCATTTGCCTCATTCAGCGCAACATATCTCCTTTGCATAGAATTAATCAGGTTGTTGATTGTGCCATGCTGTCCCACTCCTCTTCAATGGCTGTGCGACATTGGTGGGAACTGGAACACACTGTTGATGCAGAGCATCCCTAGCGTGCTCAATGGGTGACAGCCACTGCTTGATTCGTATGCAGGTCATGGAAGAACTGGGTAATGTTTCAGCTTCCAGGAATTGTGTACAGATCCTTGTGACATGGGGCAGAGCATTATCATGCTGAGACATGGTGATGGTGGCAGATGAATGGCACGACAATGGACCTCAGGATCGCGTCACGGTATCTCTGTGCATTCAAATTGATTGATAAATTGATAAAATGCAATTGTGTTCGTTGTCTGTTGCTTATGCCTGCCCATACCATAAACCCACCATGGGGCACTCTGTTCACAATGTTGACATCAGCAAACTGTTCGCCCACACAATGCCATACACATGGTCTGCGGTTGTGAGGCCGGTTGGACATACTGCCAAATTTTCTAAAATGACACTGGAGGGGGCTTATGGTAGAGAAATTCATGTTAAATTCTCTGGCAAAAGCTTTGGTGGACATTCCTGCAGTCAGGATGCCAATTGCACACTCCCTCAACTTGAGACATCTGTGGTGTTGTGTGATACAATTGCACATTTTTAGTGGCCTTTTATTGTCCCCAGCACAAGGTGCACCTGTGTAATGATGGTGCTGTTTTATCAGCTTAAAATTGAAAAGCTGAAATGTTTTTATTTATACCTTTATTTAACCAGGCAAGTCAGTTAAGAACATTCTTATTTTCAATGACTGCCTAGGAACAGTGGGTTAACTGCCTGTTCAGGGGCAGAACGACAGATGTGTACCTTGTCAGCTCGGGGGTTTGAACTTGCAACCTTCCGGTTACTAGTCCAACGCTCTAACCACTAGGCTACCCTAAAAGCTGAAATGTCTTGTCAATAAGTATTTAATTCCTTTGTTATGGCAAGTCTCTAAGTTCAGGAGTAAAAATGTGCTTAGCAAGTAACATACTAAGTTGCATGGACTCACTCTGTGTGCAATAATAGTGTTAAAATGATTTTTGAATGCTACCACATCACTGTACCCCACACATACAATTACCTATAAGGTCTCTCAGTCGAGAAGTGAATTTCAAACACAGATTCAACAACAAAGACCAGAGGTTTTCCAATGCCTCGCAAACAAGGGCACCTATTGGTAGATGAGAAAAAATAAATGGAGACAAAGCAAACATTAAATATCTCTTTGAGCGTGGTGAAGTTATGAATTACACTTTGGATGGTGTATCAATACACCCAGTCAGAAAGTAAAACTCCAAAAATGTGGCTAAGAAATTAATTATATCCTGAATATAAATCATTAGGTTTGGGGCAAACATGACATTATCACTGAGTACCACTCTTCATATTTTCAAGCATGGTGGTGGCTGCATCGTGTTACAGGTATGCTTGTCATCGGTAAGGACTAATAAATATATATATATATATATATATATATATATATATATATTTATAATAAAAAGCAGAATAGAGCTAAGCACATGCAAAATCCTAGAGGAAAACCTGGTTCAGTCTGCTTTGTAACAGACATTGGGAGACATTCACCTTTCAGCAGCACAATAACCTAAAACACAAGGTCCCAAGACGACATTGAATGTTCCCGAGTGGCCTAGTTACATTTGACTTAAATTGTCTTGAAAATCTATGGCAGACTTAAATGGCTGTGTAGCAATGATTCACAACCAACTTGACAGTGCATGAAGAATTTAAAAGAATGTGCAAATATTGTACAATCCAGGTGTACAAAGCTCTTAGACTTACCCAAAAAGACTCACAGCTGTAATCGCAGCTAAAGGTGGTTCTAACATGTATTGCCTCAGGAGTGTGAATACTTATGTAAATTAGATTTCTGTATTTAAATTTCAATACATTTGAGCACATTTCTAAAAACAGGTTTTCACTTTTGCCTCCTAAGGATCCGCCGCCTTTTTTTCAATTTCCTAAAATGACATACCCAAATCTAACTGCCTGTAGCTCAAGACCTGAAGCAAGGATATGCATATTCTTGATACCATTTGAAAGGAAACACTTTGAAATTTGTGGAAATGTGAAATTAATGTAGTAGATTAACGCATTAGATCTGGTAAAAGATAATACAAAGAAATTTGTTTTTGTTTTTTTTGTACCATCTTTGAAATGCAAGAGAAAGGGCATAATGAATTATTCTAGCCCCTGCGCAATTTATACTTTGGCGACTAGATGGCAGCACTGTATGTGGAAAGTTTTAGAGCGATCCAGTGAAATCTTACATATCTATTTAAAATGTTGTTTCGAGACTAACCAAATGTGCCTAATTGGTTTGTTAATAATTGTGCACTCTCCTCAAACAATAGCATGGTATTATTTCACTGTAATAGCTACTGTAAAATGGACAGTGCAGCTAGATTAACAATAATTTAAGCTTTCTGCCCATAACAGATATCTATGTCCTGGGATTTTGTTATGTTTCTTACAACCTCATGCTATCACATTAGCCCACATTAGCTCAACCGTCCTGCGGATGGGACACCGATCCTGAAGAAGATTTGTCAGGGGGGTTTATTGTGTACATTTTGTCCATTTTGAATTCAGGCTGTAACACAACTGTGGAATAAGTCAAAGGATATGAAAACCTTCTGAGGGCACTATATATTATGAAGGCTACAACCTTCTCTGTCTAACGTCTATTGCATTTGCACAAGCAGGATGCAGTCCCTACACTTTGGGAATATTTTGTGTGATGATGTAGGCCAGTCTTTGTAGTTGCTGCCATATCTTAGTTCCTGGTAAAATAACACTACTTGACTGCCTGTCTGTCTCCTGTGCAGCTTAGCCAATGTTTGTAATTAAGATGAAAAAATAACATTCAATCACTAATTGGACTGCATGTCTGTGTCTTGCTGCATTCCACCTCTGGGCAGCCGAACGTTCATGTATCCAGACCAGTAAAAGGAGTCTGACAATAGGCAAGTTAATTTTGCATTGCCTGATACCATATAAGCTGATATTGTGGCGAGAGGAAATAGCTGCATATAACTCAACAGCTAAGAAGAACATGAAATCGATAGACTGCCTGTCTGTGTCGTGTTTATGTTTGCAATACTGACAATATTTTGTATGAATGCTTCGATAATGTATTTTTTATAAAGCCCCACTTACATGCTATGGCACTCAGAAACAGCCCTATTTTAGGCTATCAAAGAACTGTCAATGAACAATCCTATCAATGGATGGAATCGGTGAATGAATGGCTGCAGCAACCATTACACGGTCTGACGATCTGTATAACAAATGAGGCCTAATTAGACAAAATAACAATTACTCTCCTTTGAACGACTTGTGTTCAAACAAGATACTAAGTTGTTCAAACAATAATTCCAAGAGGCACATTATAAAAAATGGAAAAAAAGAAATTGCCTTGGGCTTCCTAAAATTGATTCAATTGTTTATTTTCCCTCAGCAATCTACACACAATACCCCATAATGACAAAGCAAAGACAGGTTTTTAGAAATGTTTGCCAATTTATACAAAAAACAACTGAAATATTACATTTACATAAGTATTCAGTACTTTGTTGAAGCACATTGGCAGTGATTACAGCTTTGAGTCTTAGGTATGATGCTACAAGCTTGGCACATCTGTATTTGGGGAGTTTCTCCCATTCTTCTCTGCAGATCATCTCAAGCTCTGTCAGGTTGGATGGGGAGCATTGCTGCACAGCTATTTTCAGGTCTCTCCAGAGATGTTCGATCCGGCTCTGGCTGGGCCACTCAAGGACATTCAGAAACTTGTCCTGAAGGACACTCCTGCGTTGTCTTGGCTGTGTGCTTAGGGACGTTGTTGTGTTGGAAGGTGAACCTTCGCCCCAGTCTGAGGTACTGAGCGCTCTAGAGCAAGATTTTATCAAGGATCTCTCTCTGTACTTTGCTCCGTTCATCTTTTCCTCGATCCTGACTAGTCTCCCAGTCCCTGCCACTGAAAAACATCCTCACAGCATGATGCTGCCACCACCATACTTCACCGTAGGGATGGTGCATGGTTTCATCCAGATGTGACGCTTGGCATTCAGGCCAAAGTGCTCAATCTTGATTTCATCAGACCAGAGAATCTTGTTTCTCATGGTCTGAGAGTCTTTAGGTGCCTTTTGGCAAACTCCAAGCAGGCTGTCATGTGTCTTTTTACTGAGGAGCAGCTTCTGTCTGGCCACTCCTACCATAAAGGCATGATTGGTGGAGTGCTGCAGAGATGGTTGTCCTTCTAGAGTTTATCCTATCTCCACAGAGGAACTCTAGAGCCCTGTCAGAGTGACCATCGGGTTCTTGGTGACCTCCCTGACCAAGGCCCTTCTCCCCCGATTGCTCAATTTGGCCGGGCGGCCAGCTCTAGGAAGAGTCTTGGTGGTTCCAAACTTCTTCCATGAAAGAATGATGGAGGCCACTGAGTTCTTGGGGACCTTCAATGCTGCAAATGTTTTCGGTACCCTTCCCCAGATCTGTACCTCCACACAATCCTGTCTCTGAGCTTTACGGACAATTCCTTCGACCTCATGGCTTGGTTTTTGCTCTGACATGCACTGTCAACTGTGGGACCTTTTATAAAGACGTGTGTACCTTTCCAAATCATGTCCAAACTATTGAATTTTCCACAGGTGGAATCCAAGTTTGCAAAAATGTCTAAAAACCTGTTTTCACTTTGTCATTATGGGGTCATCTTTGTAGATTGCTGAGGATTTTTTACAAATTTATCCATTTAGAATAAGGCTGTAACATTACAAAATGTGGAAAAAGTAAAGGGGTCTGAATACTTTCCGAAGGCATTCTATATTCTGTCTCGGACGTTCCGTAACAGTTCCACACATTTGTTTTGTTCTTAGACACTTTGTTTCAGTATGTCAGATTAGTGTGCCAGTTTCTACTGTAGTTAGTTATTGTTTCACTGTTCTTCTGTTATGTTTGGTAACAACTATCCACGTGTTTGTCTCCCAGACAACAGATGATGAGCCCAATGAGAAGGACGCGCTGCAGTCTGGACGTCACATTGTTGCTGCCGGTTATGCCCTCTACGGCAGCGCCACCATGATGGTGCTCTCCACAGGTCAAGGGGTCAACTGCTTCATGCTCGACCCTGTAAGTTTCAAATCAAATCAAACCTAGGGGTGAACTGCTTCATGCTCAACCCTGTAAAATCCAAATTGAACTTAAAAAAATGTAAAAGTGCATTTTTGAAATAGCAACACACTACAGTAAAACTATATAAAATGGAATATATAACATAAGAAACAACAGTAAAAGAACATGTAAACACGTCTAAATGAAGAGAAACATGAAAGGTGCCCTTCATTGATTTATAGTTCATCCATGAGGTGCTCTTTGATCTTCCGATTAATTACTATAGAACAAAAAATAAGTTGATGCTGGATGGTAAAACAAAGCCTTTGTGCAAACAAACTTCCAGAAGTAATCAAGACAGTCACATGTAGTGGAAAAAAGTCAAGGAAGTTGCTGAGTCAGGTCCCTGTTCTATGTTTTTAGTCTATCGGGGAGTTTATCCTGACAGATAAGGACGTGAAGATCAAGAAGAGGGGGAAGATCTACAGTCTGAACGAAGGCTATGCTCAGCACTTCTACCCAGACATCACAGAATACCTGAAGAAGAAGAAATATCCAGAGGTAATTTACTAACTATACACCTGAAAGGGCTTAAACTATAATTCTGCACCACTAACTCACTCTTTAGGTACTATGAAGTGACCAAGGCAGTTAATGAAATATGCCTCGTGGTTGTCTTACTTACTTTTAAATGCATCTATTATAAGTCGCACTGGATACATAGCTTTTTGTTTCCAGGATGGGAGTGCCCCCTATGGTGGGCGTTATGTTGGCTCCATGGTGGCTGATGTGCACAGGACTTTGGTGTACGGAGGAATCTTCTTATACCCTGCCAATGTCAAGAGCCCCAAGGGCAAGGTGAGTGAGACCGAGCTCTTCAGGTCATATAAACGTTATATATATTTTTTTTTTCAAAGTAGATATATGTTACATACAAGTAACCAGAAGTAGAGTGCTGGCTGTGCTCAAACAATCAATGATAGAAGGTAGAATGAACTAGACCATTTCTCGATATATATTGAAGTGACTAACCATTGTCTCTTTCACTCCATCCGATGTAGCTGAGGCTACTGTATGAGTGCAACCCCATGTCTTTCATAATCGAGCAGGCTGGAGGCATGGCCACCACGGGGGAGATGAATGTCCTGGACATCAAGCCAGAGAACATCCACCAGCGAGTTCCTGTGGTCCTGGGCTCCCCTGAAGACGTCCAGGAGTACGTCGCCATCTACAAGAAGACACGCATGTGAGGCTGCGCTGGAGCCTTCTCTGGATCCACCATGACCTTCTTGTCCTCAAGGGTCGACCTTTGACCTGAGCTAGTAATCTTTGTATCATATGAATGGAGCTGTGTATATACAGTATATATATATCATGCCCAGTTGTTTAGAAGTTGAGGTGATTGGTTGATCAGATAATTGGGGCAGTGCTTTTCTCTGGCTGATCCTTTTGAACAAGCGGAGTAGTATTTTACCTCCACCATCTGACCAACCAGATCTGGGACCAGAGATACTTCAGGGGGAGAAAGTAGGGAGGAGACGTTCAATGACCTGGGCCGATGTCTTAATAGTTAGTTTAAAGTTTCTTTCCCTATTCGTTTCTCCTTCTGGAACTGTGCTGATCTAGCAAGACAGGATAGGGGAGAGGAGTCCAATTTAGATGATTGGAATGCAACCCTTCAGCGTCTTACTGTTTGGATCCCTGAACTGAGAGACCCCTCATGGACCAATATTAGGCCTACCTCAGCCTTATGATGTAGTATATTGTAGGGTTGTTGTGTTCATTTCCACTGGTGGACCTAAAATATGTTTTGAATAAAACCCCATGTTAAAATCCCTCCACTTGTTGTCCATGTTGTGTTGCTGACCCACTAGCAGGGGGACGTAGTACTCCTTCATAGGCATACAGCATATTACAGTGTGTCAAACCATGAGAAGCTGGTTTCTAATATTATCAACACCAGGTGGTGTAGTGGTAATTCTTTGCTTCAGTTGTCAATCCAAAAACAATCTCAGACGATACTAATTTGTGGTGGGTGCAAAAGGAAACGGCAGGTTATAAAGAACAAAAAATGTAGAGTAGGCCTACTCATGTAATAACAATTATACCACCGCTGTGTATGTTGTCAATCATGTACATTTGTTTAATTGTTTTATGTTGTACATTTACAGCAATTTTGTTCAAGAAAGTTAAACAAACTAAAAATATAGATTTTTAAAGAAGTGAAACTGATTACTAAAAGTGGATGTTTCTTGTCTTGACAATGCTTGGCATGTGACTGTAGATTACACAATATGATACATACATCACTCTGCTACATGCTCCATCAGCTGACTGAAGCCAAGCCGCGTCATCCTGGGGCCTAGGTGATGGGGGTTGTGGTCATACAGAACCGCGTTTGGGAAGTTAAGAGGAAAACCTTTTCTAATCAAGTAAGAGGAACTATGACACTGGAGAAGAGCAGGAAGACAGCGTGTGCCCTCTTGTGTTCTTTTTAGCGTGATTAGTC
The DNA here is from genome assembly GCF_034236695.1 of Oncorhynchus nerka. Taxonomy (NCBI): domain Eukaryota; kingdom Metazoa; phylum Chordata; class Actinopteri; order Salmoniformes; family Salmonidae; genus Oncorhynchus; species Oncorhynchus nerka. The sequence goes on from NC_088417.1 coordinate 87,929,973, forward strand.
ATGTAGCTGAACAAGCAGAAACAATACCCTGTGACAAGCAATCATCACAGCGCTGCTGAAAAGCCAGACCTGCAGAAAGTAGGCCTGACTGGACAATGCCTATCGTAGTCATGGAAGCCTATGAATGTGTGATGATAGGGGAAAAGTATTCAAATAGGGGTCCTGTTACCAAGGTGTTGTTGATCTTGCTATACAATAGGTTTACGAGTTACTTAGTACCCTACTTGACGATAAGATCTAATCCTATCTACTCTCAGGTGCTTTCTTGTACAACATTACAATACATGTTTGTTCTTTGTGTTGCAAAGGTAAGGCTAGTATTTATCAAGTGCCATTCGCTGGCAAGCAAGACTAGTATAAGAAGGTCTGTAAATGGTGAGGATGGGAGAGGGAGAGTGTATTGGTATTGGGTAAGAAGAGGAAAAACACCTAGAGTAGCATAACCTTTTCCCCTTACTCATTTCCCCTAGACAAGACGTTGTCAGTCAATCGCACAACATCACGAAAAACCACAAAATACCAGTTCTGTTTTGCTATTACAAATACATCCAAACAAACCGTATAGATTGAATTAGTCTTACGTTTCTCTCACTCCTTACACAAAGTAAGCAGCAACCACTCCCCCATGGTCAACTTTGTTACCCAAACAGCTCACCATTCATGAAGCACCCACAATGTTTCCCATTCAATGTATTCTGGAGCTCCATGGGGACAACACTCCATTCATATGAATGAGAGATTATGCTCTACTGTATTTGAACTGAATACATTTAAGAACAAAGAGGCTGCATAAGTATCAGTGTCCTGCATAGAAAACAGGTTAATAATCAAAGGCTGTTGCTCTGGCTCTTAGCTGTAATGCCTTTCCTAGATCCATAATGTACTGGAGCCAAAAATATTTTTAAAGTGTTCAATTATCCTTGCTACACATGTGTGACTTTCCCAACATTATAAATGTGTGTGTGTCTGTGTGTATGGACGTGTTTAACTATACTTTAACTATAAGACTAGTAAACAAACACACATTTGTCCAACTGGGGACATTTTGTTAGTCCCCACATGGAAAAAGGCTATTTCTAGGGGGTTTGTGGTTAAGGTAAGAATTAGGGGTTAAAGGTTAGGTTTAGGGTTCGATTTAGAGTTAGGGGTTAGGGAAATTAGGATTTGGAATGGGGATTAATTGTGTCCCCCCACAAGATTAGTTAAACAAGAGAGAGAGAATGTGTCATAGAACAGAATGTCCTACAAATCCTCCCACGACCATGAGGCATAACAGTCTCTAGATTGGAAGGCTCTTGTCCCTGCATGACCGTACAGCACCTTTACTCAACAAACACTAGCTGCAGATAAAGAATAGTACAGAGGAAACCCTTTCTCTCCAACTCATGTTTTCTCTGCTTTTCACATACAAACTCAGACATTTCAGAGCTCTAGTCTTCCTCAATGTCTTATCACTCTCAGTGGCTGTTGGTCTCAGCTTCACACATAAGGCTCCATTTAAAAATAGACTGTACCTCATGGGTATCATGTGTCTATAACAGTGTTGTAAACAAACAAACCATAAGCACAAACAGACTTCTTATGTGACAGAGAATGTAGTCTTGTTGATCTTGACCTCATTATGTAATGCTTCAAATAAACTGAACACTGATGGACAAGGAAGGTCTCTTAATTAACATACTGTTGATTGTGTTAGCAAAGTCACACAAGCTCATGTAGTGAGTAAGAGAGGCTTCATGGCCATAGGGGGCACAGGGGCACGTAACCCACGTAGTCCTTTTAAATGTTTTTTTTTTATGGATTAGGACCTGCGCCACTTCCTGTGTGAGGTAGGGTTGTACTCTACGGATGTTGTAGAGCAACCTGCAGTAGCGGGTCACTGCTTTGTTTGCAGAGAACGACAGGGTGTTGTCCTGGGTCACGCCAAGGTTCTTTGTACTTTGGGAGGGTGACACTGTGGAGTTGTCAACCATGATGGAGAGGGCTTTGAGTTGGCAGGCCTTTCCCGGGAGGAAGAGTAGTTCCGTCTTGTCGAGGTTGAGCTTGAGGGGGTGGGCTGACACCCAAGCTGAGATATCTGCCAGGCACACAGAGATGCATGTCACCACCTGGGTGTCAGAAGGGGGGAAGGAGAAAAGTAGTTGAGTGTCATCCGCATGGCAATGATAGGAGAGACGTGAGGATATGACAGAGCCGAGTGACTTGGTGTTTAGAGAGAAGAGGATAGGGCCTAGAACCGAGCCCTGGGGGACACCGGTAGTGAGAGTACGTGGTGCAGACACAGATCCTCTCCATGTCACCAGGTGGGAGCGGCCTGCCAGGTAGGATGCATCCAAGAGTGTGCAGCGCCTTAGACGCCCAGCCCTGAGAGGGTGGAGAAGAGGATCTGGTGGTCCACGGTGTCAAAGGCAGCGATAGATCTAGGAGGATGAGAACAGAGGAGAGAGAGAGACAGCTTTGGCAGTGCGGAGAGCCTCTGTGACACAGAAAAGAGTAGTCTCGGTTGAATGACCTGTCTTGAAGAGATAACAAGAAAGTTGATCAGAGATAGCACGCTCAAGTGTTTTGGAAATAAAAACAAAGAAGGGATACACAGGTCTGTAGTTTTTGACGTCAGATGAGTCAAGTGTTGGTTTCTTGGGAGGGGAGCAACTCGGGCCATTTTGAAGTCAGAGGGGACGGCGATCTGTCACTCTAATCGCTTTGAGAAACAGAGCCTTCTAATTAGCCTTCTTACCTAATGAAAGCCTGTATAGTTTACATAACAAAACAATACCTTTACATTCAATATTATTTAGATAATCAAATAGTTTAGGCCTAATTCAAACTTAAATAAACCATTCCCAGAATATAATATTGGCTGCAAAAATAGGCCACATTTATTTAGTATGCTACTCAAACTTTTACAAGCCGCACCAGTTTACATGGCCTGCATATGAACTAATCTAATTAGTTTCTAATAACTGTCTAATGAACGAATTCCTGAATTAAGGAAATCATTTACTGATAAGAATGATCTAAAATAAATAGGCCTACCTGCTTGCACTTTGTTTGCGTGCACTTTGTGCAGGCTGTGTAACCATTTACAGCATGGTTGTTGTTACAAACTGGGGATTTCACTCGCACAGCACGTTTCCACGATGATACTGTAACCTATACCGTTATCATAACATTTATACATTTTTTTGCCAAATACAATAGGTGTAGACTTTACCGTAAAATGCTTGCTCATGAGCTCTTCCCAACGATGGATAGTTAAAACATAATACAAAATAGAAATAATAACACAAGGAATAAAATACACAAGCATTAAAAGTATATACAGGGAGTATCAGCACCAGATGAATGTGCAGGGATACGAGGTATTTGAGGTAGATATGTACATAAAGGCAGGGTAAAGTGGCTAGGCAACAAGACAGTTCAAATAAAGAATAGAGTAGCATGTGTGTGTGTGTGTGTGTGTGTGTGTGTGTGTGTGTGTGTGTGTGTGTGTGTGTGTGTGTGTGTGTGTGTGTGTGTGTGTGTGTGTGTGTGTGTGTGTGTGTGTGTGTGTGTGTGTGTGTGTGTGTGTGTGTGTGTGTGTGTGTGTGTGTGTCGGTATGCATGTGTCTTATGTGTGTGTTTTTTTGTGTGAGTGTCAGTGTAGTGTACAGTATAGCTCCACTACAGCCCTGTCAATGTAGATGTGGCATGCTCTCCCTTCTTTATCCAAAATCAGTTCCTTCGTCTTACCGATATTGAGGGAGAGGTTGTTGTCCCACAACACTCCCAAGTCTCTGACCTCCTCCCTGAAGGCTGTCTTATCGCCGTTGGTGATCAGGCCTACCACCGTCGAGTCATAAGCAAACTTTATGATGTGTTGGAGTCGTGCGTGTCTGCTCAGTCGTGGGTCAACAGGGAGTACAAGAGGGGACTAAGCACACACCCCTGTGGGGCCCCCGTGTTGAGGGTCAGCATGGCATAGGTGTCCTTGCCTACCCTCACCACCTGGGGCTAGCCAGTCAGGAAGCCCAGGATCCAGTTGCAGAGGGAAGTGTTCAGTCCCAGGGACCTTAGCTTAGTGATGAGCTTGGGGTGCACTATGGTGATGAATGCTGAGCTATAGTCTATGAATAGCATTCTCATGTAGTTATTTTCCCTGTTGTCCAGGTGGGAGAAGACAGTCTGAAGTGCAATTGAGATTGCGTCTTCTGTGGATCTATTGCGGTGGTATCAAATTGGAGTGGGTCCAGGGTCTCTGGGATGATGGTGTTGATGTGTGTCAGCACGGATGTTGCCTGAAATCTATGGTTTTTGGTTGGGATACATCCGTATAGTTTCTCCGGTTAGGCCTACTTTAGCAATTTTCTTTTGAGCTTGGCTATCCAGTGAAAGTGTGTCATATTCTCACGTGGCAGGGAAAATAAACTTGGCAATGTGTCGTATTCTTATTTGGGGAGAGGGAACATAAACTCTGCGCATAGACAAATAGAACGTTTTAGCACCACACAAATTGTCACGACTTCTGCCGAGGTCGATACCTCTCCTTTTTTAAATTATTATTATTATTTTTTATTAATATCAAATCAATACATAAAGCATATGAGGGAACACAAGCATACATAGATTACAAACAATAGACAATCGAGCTAGGGGGTACAATATCACATTACAATTACACAAGGACCTTAAGGGACATGCATATACTTACAATTCTAACAGCTTTTTTGTTAGTAGAGCATTTAACCGTCTTAAAATACAGTTCAATTTATTTTTGTAGGGTACGAAAATGTGGTTTTCTGTTTGTAAATTTACATTTGTGTATATGAAATTTGGCCAAAAGAATAATGGAATTAATTACGTAAAAATGATTGCGCTTATTTCTATTGTATGTAAAGAATCCAAACAGTACATCTCTCCACAATAGTGTAAAATCTTCATAAATGTGTTCAATTATAAACCTACTGATGTCTTGCTACAGTTTTCTTACATGCATACAATGCCAAAAAAGATGCACAACTGTTTCTGGGTGGTCATTACAAAAGGAGCAATTTGAGTTAATGTTTTCCTTAGACTTCTTCATATAGTGGTTGGCAGGATAATATTTATGAATAATTTTAAAGGAAACTTCCTTAATTTTGTTAACAAGTAGGTATGTGTGTGGCAACATCCAAACTTTTTTCCAACAGATATTATCAATAAATCCATTCCAATAAGGCATACATCTCCTTGTTCGGGGGTTGCTCGGCGGTCGACGTCACCGGCCTTCTAGCCATCATTGATCCATTTGTCATTTTCCATTGGTTGTCTTGTCTTCCGTCACACCTGGTTCCAATCCCATTCATTACATGTTGTGTATTTAACCCTCTGTTTCCCCTCATGTCCTTGTCAGAGATTGTTTGTATATTCGTGTATTATGTATTTGTGCGCGACGGGTTCATGTACCCACTTTTATTTTATCTTGTATTTTTGACTATGGAGTTTTGTCAAGTATATTAAACGATGATGAAAGTTCGATTCTCCTGCGCCTGACTTCCCTGCCACCTACACACACGACATTACACAAATAATGGACTCGTATGCGTGCGTGGCTGGTAGCCTTATGTCTGCCTCACCGCTCACAGAATGGAATACACAACACAATGCAACACAACAAGCCCCTGGGCTTTTTAAAAAGTGTATCTTTATTAAAAATGTTTCTGACCCGCAATGTAATTGTTCTGAACCACAAGCCGACCCACGGGTTGAAAGAATGTTTTCATTCCACCCGCCTGCTGATTCTTTTGTGGCTCATCTGTAGTGAACCATGGGTATCTGACCTGATGCAAGACTACATATATGCAAGAGAATTGCTCATCTTTACTGTGTCTTAGTCTGTAAAAGCAATTTACAGTTTATCTTCCCCCCAAAATATGTCTTGTGGGTTACATACGTTTCCCAAACTCAGGATGCACCCAAGTTGATCACAAGGAGTGCCATTTGCAGAGCACATTTGGCAGGAGAGTGCTTTGAGAACCTGCTGCAAAAAAATATTGGGTATGTTATGCTTCTCACCGATGCATTCCCAACACTTGACTGGCCACTGACAGTCCCAACAACAAGCGTGAATCACAATGTATTGTAATGACCTGACTAGATCATAAATGAACAATTGTCCAGACAGAGGCTTGAGTTTGCGAATTGACGGTTTATTAAACCAACTTTACATTGGCTACTGTTTGGGCCGTAGCACACGCCAAATAAATGACAGATAACCCACAAGTCAATTGTGACCTTCTCTTGTGAAGCCCAGACGTAAGAGAGAGAGAACAAAGGCTGAACCTGGTCTTAACTTCCAATGCTCCACCCCCCTGCCCAACCCCCCTCCACGCCACTCCGCCAACCACCAGGATGCCCGGCATCAGAACATTCCAGGCATTCCCGTGATTGGCAGATAGCAGGTTGATTGACATGTCGGACCCCGCGAACACCGGGTACTGGTCAGTACAACACAACCACCTCCTAGCCTAACACATAACACACAGCTGTCTGTGCGGGTCGCTACACAGCCCCCCCCACCACAAAGTCCCTCGTCCCCGAGGGAACAAACAAAGTCTCTGAAGCGACCCGGAGGTCTCCTTTGCCTGCGTGGCCGTGATGGTCGCAGAGTGCCCCTCTGGGAACCAGGGGATGAAGGCAGGGATATGGGGGACAAGGAAGCGGGAACGGGTAATACAGTCCGTGGCTCTGGGGAACCACGCGGTGACACAGGGGGAGACAGGGGAGTGGGCTGTCTGGAGCCTTGTCTGCGGCACCTGAGGGTGGGTACCTGGAGAATGTCATTGCCAGAGAGGGGAATTGTGGGGTTCCTGGGGTTTGGGGAGAAGAGGCCCCTCTGTATGGGGCTAACCTGTCCCGGTGCAGTGCCACCTTTCTCCCCTGGGAGGAAGCTGCACCCGGTACACAACCTCCCCTACCCTCTCCAGGACACTGCAGGGTCCCACCCAGTGACTGTCCAACTTGGGGCATCTGCCTTTTTTTCCTTAGGGGGCTGTAGACCCAGACCAGCTCCCCAGCCACAAAGTGCCTTCCCGGGTGTGCACGTCATAGTTCCTTTTCTGCCTCACACCTGCATTCACCAGCTGCTCTCTGGCGAAGGTGTGGGCTGTCTCCAGGCGGTCCTGGAGTCTCCGGGCATACTCCGGCCCCGGAGGAACATGAGGGCTATCCAGGGGCCGACCAAACGCCATCTCCGCAGGGGTGCGGATCTCTCTCCCCAGCATGAGGAGGGCAGGCGTGCAGGAGGTGGAGTCTTGGACAGCGGAGCGGCATGCCATGAGGACCATAGGCAGGTGCTTGTCCCAGTCACACTGGTGTTTGGAAGAGACGATGGCCAGCTGCTGTCCAAGCGTTTTGTTGAAGCGCTCCACAAGGCCATCACTTTGAGGATGGAGAGGAGTAGTGCGGGTCTTGTGCATACCCAGCCTCTCACACATGGTGGCGAACACACGGGACTCAAAGTTTCTGCCTTGGTCGCTGTGGATGGACTCTGCAGCTCCAAACCTGCTGAACATCCCCGCTGTCAGGGCGTCGACGATGGTCTCTGCCTCCTGGTCAGGCAGAGCATAGGCCTCGGGCCATTTTGTGAAATAGTCCATGGCCGTGAGCACCCAGCGGTTTCCACTGTCTGTGGTGGGGAACGGCCCAACTACATCCACTCCCACCCTCTCCATGGGAGCCCCCACTGGGAACTGTTGGAGCTGAGCATGAGAGCGGCCTGGGGGCCCTTTCTCGCTGTGCAGTTGTCACAGCGGCGACAAAAGTCCTCCACATCCCTCTTGTGCTGCCCCCAGTAGAAGCCCTGACGGAGACGGCGCAGTGTTTTTGTGACCCCAAAGTGTCCAGTCCCCACCCCCCATGAGTACTCTGGAGCACAGCCTCCCGCAATGCTTTTGGGACCACCACCTGCCACCTCTCCTCTCCCGTAGCTGACTCCTTCCATGCCCGCTGTAGCACGCCATCAGCCAGCCGCAGTCTCTCAAACTTCGACCACAACCCTTTGGTCGCGAGTGAGAGCGCTGTCACCTCTTCCCATGGTGGCCTCACCTGCGCCTCTACCCACTGTAGCACTGGCTGTAGGTCTGTGTCCCGTCCCTGCTGCTGCCGCCATTCAGCCACGTCGACAGTCTGCAGCTCACAGCAGACAGGCCCGCTCGCCCGACACACTGTGGCACAGACACCCTCCTCTGCCCGCAGCTCTCTCTCCCGTCCCTCTCTCCGTTCACAGTGGCGGCAGCCGTCTGCAGTACAGGGCCGACGGGACATGGCGTCGGCGTTGGAGTGGCGTGCCCCTGCCCTGTGCACCACCGTGAAGTCATACGGCTGAAGCTCCTCCAACCAGAATGCCACCTGCCCCTCTGGCTCTCTGAAAGACATGAGCCACTGGAGAGCAGAGTGGTCAGTCCTTACAGTAAAGGGCAGACCACCCAGGTAGTACTTGAAGTGTTTGACGGAAGCCACAACAGCCAAGAGCTCCCGCCGGGTGACACAGTAGCGGCGCTCATGTTTGTCAAATGTTTTGCTGAAGTACGCCACCACTCTCTCCCCTCTGGCCCCACCTGGGCCAGCACCCCACCCATGCCCACATTGCTCGCGTCTGTGTCCAGGATAAAGGGCAAGGTGAGGTCAGGGGGCGAGCACGGGGCCTCGATCAGTGCACGTTTGAGGGTGTTGAACGCCTCCTCACACTCCACTGTCCAAGTGAAAGCCTTGTCCTTCGGCAGCAGGCGGTTCAGTGGAGCAGCAACGCTTGAGAAGCCCCGTACAAACCTCCTGTAGTACGAGGCCAGGCCCAGGAAGCTCTTCAGCTGACGCTGGTCGGTGGGGGTGGGCCAGTCTCGGACAGCCCCTACCTTGTCCTCCATGGTGCTGATCCCCTCCTTCCCCACTCGGTGGCCCAAGAAGGACACCTCTCTCCTCATGAAGTGGCACTTCTCGGGTGGAGCTTCAGACCTGCGGCAGCCACCCTCTCCAGCACACGCCGTAGCGCCCCAGGGCTGACTGGAAGGAGCTGCCATGGGCCAGGATGTCATCGAGGTATACCAGACACTGCTGTCGGGGATGCCATCCAGCACCCTGTCCATCAAACGCTCAAAAGTAGCTGGAGCGTTGCACAGGCCAAAGCACAGGACCTTGAACTGCCAGTGTCCTCTGTTAGTGGAGAACGCAGTTTTGGCTCTGGCCTCTGGGGAGAGGGGCACCTGCCAGTAGCCACTGCGGAGGTCTAGTGAGGAGAACCAGGAGAACCCCTAACCAGGTCCAGCGACTCATCGATACGTGGTATGGGGTATGAGTCCTTCCTGGTTACCTCATTCAGCCGCCTGTAGTCCGCACAGAACCTCAGCTTGCCCCCTTCTTCGGAACCATGACGACTGGCGCCGCCCAGGGGCTGTCTGAGGGCTCAATGAAGTCTGCCCGCTGCATCTCCAACACAGCCTTGTCTGCCGCCTCCTGGCGTGCCAGCGGGATACGGCGGGGACGCATCTTGATGGGTCGAGCATCACCTGTGTCGATCTCATGCTGCACCAGAAGAGTCTGACCCACCTCTTCCTCACTCAACGCAAAGCTGTCTCTGAATTCAAACAGCAACTGCCACAACCGTTCCTGCTGCTCCGGGTCAAGACCAACACAGTTCCTCCCCCATATCTCCCTCACTGCAGACAGTGTCCTCTCCTCTCCCATCTGGGGTAGCTGGGCTGGGGGTGCGGCCCGGGCTCACAGAGGGCTGTGTCATGGAGGTAGCTGGGGAATGTAACACACCGCCGTAGGTGACAGGGGGACTGGGGAAAAGTCACACACAGCTGTGGGGGAGGGGCGCAGCCATGAGTCTCTGCTGCTTTAACTGTTGGAGTAAAGGGTTTGTTGGGTTGAGTGAATGTGACATTAGGGGGGGCCATGGTGACTTCCGTCCCTCCCTGGAAGCTCAGTGTGCCCCTATTTAGGTCTAACTGGCAGCCTGTGCTCCTAAGAAAGTCCAACCCCAGGATACAAGGGTCCTGCACAGCCGCCACCCACACAGGATGACGCACCGTCCTGCCCCCTACTGTCAGAGTCATTATTCCCTTCCCTTTCATGGGTGCCAGCTCACCTGTGACTGTGCGGAGCTGCACAGTTGTAGGCTCACACTGAGTCCAACCTGGCACAATATCTGGCCTCACCAGGGTTACTGTGGACCCAGTGTCCACCAGGGCGGAGCAGGGCACCCCCTCCACAGTGACAGGGACATGACAAAAGTCCCCAACACAGGTCCGGCCCACCACAACAACAGGCTCCATCCGCTTGCCCTCGTCTGCTTCTGGGGGAAGTGGAGCCTTGCTTCCCGTCTGTGCCGGTGGGCTCCTCCTGAAGATGATGGTGGTTGGGATAGAAAGCCAGGGGTCCGCACTACCCGGTCTATGCGGACCCCGAGCCGTTTCCCTGAGCTCTGGGGGACATGGGGCAATCTCGGCGCAGATGGCCTGGCTGGCCACAACCCCAGCAGACCCTGGGACCAGGGCTTGTGTTTCGTGCCGCCTGTAGCGACACAGCCCGAATGAGTTTTGTCATTTCGGCCACCCAAGCAGGCTTTTCCGGCTCCGGGCTGCTCTGCCCCCAGCTCGCACAGAGGGTGTGTCTCCCTGCACCCCCACCAAAGCCCCAGCTGAAGCCCCAGCCCACACCAGCTCCCTCTCCAAAGCCATCTCCAAGGCTGTCTGCAATGACTCAGGATGAGCCAGCTGGGTCTGTATGCGCAGCTCCGTAGGAGAGAGCGCCTGTATGAACTGGTCCCGTGCTAGCTCGCTCTGCACGGAGGGGGCATGTGAGCATATGCCCGCCGAGAGAGGCTCTCAATGTCATTAGCTAGCACCCGTAGAGGCTCTCCAGGCTGCCTGCGTCTATTACTCAGTTCGGAGCGCAGTAGCCCGGGCTGTACACACTGTCCATAGCGCCTCCTCAGTGCTCCCACTAAAGCACCATAATCATGCCTGTCCTCGGGGCTAATCAATATCAAACAGGCCAGAGCTTCATCCGTGAGGCATAAAGCCAACTGCAGTGCCCTTTCTTCATCCGACCACCCCCTAAGATGAGCTAACAGTTCAAACTGAGCATGAAAAGCTTCCCAATCCGCCTTACCGGAATACTTTGGGGTCTTAACAGATACGGACGCAGCCGGGAACTGGGCGCCGCCATGTTTGTTTACATCCTGAGCCCAAGATTCCTCGTCACGCCGCGTCAACGTCGCCACTTCGGTCCGCCCACCAGAATCCGCGCGAAATACAGTCGACGAAGCACTCATGCCCGCTTCAGCCGCCATCGCTCTAACGTCCTCCCTCAAGCGGCCTCTGCGCTCCGACGCCCTGGCGATCTCCTCAGACAGAACCCCCGACGTCCATTCACACGCACCTCCTTGGCCATAATCGTCCCCTACCTCCACCTTCACTTTCGGATTCCCTCGAAGCATTTTCAATCCCCGTTCTCACCTACGGTAGCTAGCCACATAAGTCAGCTAGCTAGCTGGCTAACTTGTATCAACGTTTTTACTTCTGACACCAATGTAATGACCTGACTAGATCATAAATGAACAATTGTCCAGACAGAGGCTTGAGTTTGCGAATTGACGGTTTATTAAACCGACTTTACATTGGCTACTGTTTGGGCCGTAGCACACGCCAAATAAATGACAGATAACCCACAAGTCAATCGTGACCTTCTCTTGTGAAGCCCAGACGTAAGAGAGAGAGAACAAAGGCTGAACCTGGTCTTAACTTCCAATGCTCCACCCCCCTGCCCAACCCCCCTCCACGCCACTCCGCCAACCACCAGGATGCCCGGCATCAGAACATTCCAGGCATTCCCGTGATTGGCAGATAGCAGGTTGATTGACATGTCGGACCCCGCGAACACCGGGTACTGGTCAGTACAACACAACCACCTCCTAGCCTAACACATAACACACAGCTGTCTGTGCGGGTCGCTACAGTATGTAGCTAACATAGAATAGTAGAGATTATTAGCTAGCTAGTTAATACATTTGTCAATAAACTAACGTTATATTTACAACATGAACCTCCATACCCTTGTTTTCACTGAGCTAGTTAGTCAATTTAGCTAGCTAGTTTTTAGTCAAATATATGACTCAAAAGAGAAGACGTTTTACAATTGGATTTCTATGCATCTCTTTCGGTGCATAAACAATCTAAATAAGACTGTAAAACGTCTTGTCCTTTGAGTCATAGAAATGGTAATGATAGCTATATGATACTAGAGATGTGTTGTGCTATTTTTATGATTTGGAAGGAAAATTGTTTATAAATGTTAGGCAATATGGTGGAAGCTGCATGATGCACGGAAGTACTGTAATTGTTATATTTTATAGTGTTTGGTCATCATTCAGATACACAAACATTCCAACCAACAAACAGGGATTTTTTTATATGCATATTTCCTGTAGACTACACATCTCCAGAAAAGACACTATTACATTTACATTTAAGTCATTTAGCAGACGCTCTTATCCAGAGCGACTTACAAATTGGATACTTTAGCATCATAACTCAGAACAGTAAAGCAAATACAATTCACTACCACTTAATCTACAATATTCCTTTTCACAAACATTACAGGCTAGATAGACTGCTGGATTTCATCTTCAATGCGGTCACCCCCTATCTGTATGTGGAGGAGGTGTGTGAGTTCGCCATCCCAGAACCCCTGTGTGCCCAGTACGAGAGACCTGACAAGTAGGAAGCCATCGCTGGATTTGTGTCCTCCTTCAGCAATCTAGGGTGAAAATGAAGACTCTGGGCTCAATAGGTTCTTGCACCATAGTCACTGGAAGAGATGGCGTATGTAAGTTTCCAATGCACTGACTAATTGTTCCATCTTTAAACATCTGTTTATGACCAAGATTATTAATTTAGACGTGATGCACACATATACACACAAATACATACTCATAAACCTGAGTGTGTTTGTGTTGGTGGCTACCTCTCCTCAGCCTCTGGTATACACTCTGGTCAAAATACAGTGCAGCAGCATTCTCCTGCTACATAAGCTGTCAGTGGACAGTTTTGGTCTACTCAAGGTGGTGGCTCTCCCATAGACACCAATGTGATAGCAGCTGGGTCTGGTCTACTTAGCTCATTTGACCTCCATTGACACAGAAAACATTTGTATGTGTCACTTCCTTTTCCATCTCTGCTAGTAACACCAGAAGAGAACAACTGAGCCAATGCTAAAGTATCAGCAACAGCCAAGGGGGCACGCGGAGATACGTTTCCCACCAAAACATTCATACACCTAGCTGGGTACCAGTCTGTTTAGCTAACGTTCCACTACTTGTACTCTGTGTCATGTTTCAATTTTGTTTTGCAATGACACAGAGTTCAAGGAGTGGAATGTTGGCAAAACAGACACCATATACAAATCAACTGTTTATTTGTATATATGTCATAAGGCGCTGCTGCACCTTCTTCACCACGCTGTCTGTGTGGGTGGACCAATTCAGTTTGTCCGTGATGTGTACGCCGAGGAAGTCCTCCTCCCTGTAGGCCGTCTCGTCGTTGTTGGTAATCAAGCCTACCACTGTAGTGTCGTCTGCAAACTTGATGATTGAGATGGAGGCGTGCATGGCCATGCAGTCGTGGGTGAACATGGAGTACAGGAGAGGGCTCAGAACACACCCTTGTGGGGCCCCAGTGTTGAGGATCAGTGGGGTGGAGATGTTGTTACCTACCCTCACCACCTGGGGGCGGCCCGTCAGGAAGTCCAGTACCCAGTTGCACAGGGCGGGGGTCGAGACCCACATTGATACAGAGCATCCCAAACAAGCTCAATGGGTGACATGTCTGGTGAGTATACAGGCCATGGAAGAACTGGGACATTTTCAGCTTACAGGAATTGTGTACAGATCCTTGCGACATGGGGTCGTGCATTATCATGCTGAAACACGAGTTGATGGCATGACAATGCGCCTCAAGATCTCATCACGGTATCTCTGTGCGTTCAAATTGCCATCAATAAAATGCAATTGTGTTTGTTTTCCATAGCTTTTACCTGCCTATACCATAACCCCACTGCCACCATGCGGCACTCTGTTCACAATGTTGACATCAGCAAACCACTCACCCACACAAGGCCATACACGCTGTCTGCCATCTGTCCTTTACAGTTGAAACCGGGATTCATCTGTGAAGAGCACACTTCTCCAGTGTGCCAGTGGCCATCAAAGGTGAGCATTTGCCCACTGGAAGTAGGTTATGACGCCGAACTGCAGTAATGTCAAGATCCTGGTCAGGATGAGAAGCACGCAGATGAGTTTCCCTAAGACGGTTTCTGACCGTTTGTGCAGAAATTCTTTGATTGTGCAAACCCACAGTTTCATCAGCTGTCCGGGTGGCTGGTCTCAGACGATCCCGCAGGTGAAGAAGCCGGATGTGGAGGTCCTGGGCTGGCGTGGTTACATGTGGTGTGTGGTTGTGAGGCCGGTTGGACGTACTGCCAAATTCTCTAAAACGACGTTGGAGGCGGCTTATGGTAGAGAAATTAACATTCAACTCTCTGGCAACAGCTCTGGTGGACATTTCTGCAGTCGGCATGCCAATTGCACGCTCACCCAAAACTTGAGACATTTGTCGCATTTTGTTGTGTGACAAAACTGTACATTTTAAAGTAGCCTTTTATTGTCCCCAGCACATGGTGGACCTATGTAATGATCATGCTGTTTGATCAGCTTCTTGATATGCCACACCTGTCAGGTGGATGGATTATCTTGGCAAATGAGAAATACACTTTTCGTGCGTATGGAACATTTCTGGGATATTTTATTTCATCTCATGAAACATGGGACCAACACTTGACATGTTTGGTTTAAATTTTTGTTCAATCTAGATAGCTATACTATTGACATTGCAAACATAATTTGTAAGCAGTTAGGGAAATACTATTGACATTACTTGAAACAATGCGACAGCTGACAATAGCAAACCTGACAATAGCAAACCTAGCAAAATGAATTAGAATATATTCTCAAACTTCTTAAAGCACTGGTTTATACCTCATTTATCCCATGTAGCAACAGCTATATCAGAGAGTATCTTTAGCTATACAGAGTTACAATATCCTATCTGTTACCACGTGATAAATACAAAACAAACCACATACAGTATCTGTCTGAGTTATACAGTTATGAGGATATAGTATCTGTTATATAACTGATTTATCTGTTTGCTCTTGTCAACTATAATGGAACTCAGCAAGTTTGTTGTCGTTTTGTTTTCACAACTTTCTCACTGTCTTTTGGAGTGTATGTCTGTGTCTGCCTGAGCGCCCGTGTTTCATAGCGAGTCATGCTGGGTCTTCCACGGAATGGGTGCCTTTTGCGTCCCGTTTATATTTTAATTTAAGTAGAAATTGTGAACCAATATTGAATTTTAAAAGCCTGTTTCACCATCATTGTAAAGCCCTAGTTATTGATAAAGTATTTTTTGAAGATTATTATTTCTTTAAATATGATTAGTGATTAATTAATGTCTGTCACTCATTTTAAGGTCAACCCTGTTATGTGAACTGAATTTAAATTTTAATATGGTGAAACTATTCCTTTTGAAATATTTATTTCAAAATAAATTATTGAACATCTAACTCAATAGTCAAATCATAGTGTAAAAACAGGTGAACTGGTTCTCCTGTTTTTGGTCATTTTCTGGTGTTTTCTGCTAGAAAAAGAAGCAGGTTAAGCATAACACTTCAACCCTATTACCCATAGATCGACAGGCTAGAAATGTTAACAATTGCATTTTTTTTGTGAAGCTTGCATTTAATTGCCAATCGCTGTTGCACACAACGATTATTTGTTTAAATGCTTACTTACGAGCCCTTTCCCAAAAACACATAAAATAACTAGGCTTGTATACAGGATATACAGGCTATATACAAGGTGTACCGAGTCAATGTACTGGGTTACGAGGTAGTTGGGGTAATTGATTGAGGTAACATGTGCATTTGGTTTGGTTGGGTGATTGATTGAATGTCTGTAGGGGGTGAAAAGCAGAAAGTCCGGGTAGCTGTTTAATTAACTGATCAGCAGTCTTATGGCTGTTCAGGAGCATTCTGGTCCCAGACTTGGCTCTCCAGTACTGCAACCATCCGGGAACAGAGAGAACAGACTGTGGCTGGAGTCTTTGACAATTTTTCCGACAGCGTCTGGTATAGAACTTCTGTATGGCAGGGAGCTCGGCCCTAGTGATGTAGTGGGCCGTACGTACTACCCTCTGTAGCACCTTATGGACGGACACAGAGCAGTTGCCATACAAAGCAGTTATACAGCCAGTCAAGATACTCTCAATGGTGCCGTTGTATAACTTTTTGAGGATCTGAGGGCCCATGGCAAATCTTTTCAGCCTCCTGAGGGGGAAGAGGTGATGTGGACACCGAGGAAATATAAGCTAACGACCCACTGCACTACACCCTTGTCGATGTGAATGGGGGTGTGTTCGGCACTCCATTTCCTGTAGTCCACGATCAGCTCCCTTGTCTTGCTGATTTTGAGGGAGAGATTGTTGTCCTGGCACCACACTGCCAGGTCTTTGACCTTCTCCCAATAGGCTGTCTCATCGTCGTTGGTGATCAGGCCTACCATCATCGTTTCGTAGGCAAATTTAAAGATGTTGGAGTCGTGGGTGAACAGGAGGGAACTATGCACACACCCCCATATCCTTAATTTCATTTAAGGAGCTAAGATCTTCTCCATTATGGGACAGTTTCTACATGCATCCAATCCAGACCTCAGAAATCTTCCTGACACGATATGAGTCCAGGGAGATATTTGACATTTTAGCAGACGTTCTTATCCATAGTGACTTACAGCAGTGAGTGCATGTATTTTCATACTTTTTTTTCGTACTGGACCCCCATGTAAATCAAGCCCACAACCCTAGCATTGCAAGTGCCATGCTTTTACCAATCTCCTTCACATGTAGGTGACGTATCTAAGCATACATTTGCACCACATTCAGTAGTAGGCTATACAAGGTATGGAAAGGCAAACATAATTTTATTTTATCCAAGTTGCTATTTCCAAAGCACATCTTTGCTATTTCTGCAGCATAGCAAATCCAATCGCAACAGTTTTTTTTTGTAAAGATGCAACATAGGCCAATCTTTTTTTAAATGTTATTTTATTTATTTAACAGAAAATAAATTGCACACCCTCAATACCCCTGCCTGCCCTGTTTGTTATGGACGATGGATGCAGATTTGGTTGTCAGCAGCGCTTCCTCGCAGTCCAGACCCAACGTTAACTGTCACCTTGAGGCTTGATAGGGGGTACAAAAGAAAACCTGAAGGGAATTTTGTTATTTGTTAACTAGCGAAGTCTACAAGTTAGCTTATACCCCAACATCAAGCCTATCTAGCTAGCAAGCCCTACTTGCTGCAAGTCAAATTAGCAAACATTCTTGAATCTAGTTAATAAGATAAATAAAACATCTCAAATTAGCTACTTGCTTTGGAGTAAACTTTTTTGAGGTATTTGCTGAACAGCTTCTCAATTCATTGTTTCTCCATTTGTCAGTTCCACCACACACCATTTACACACACATTTATGGTGCCCAAATTCAGAAATGACAGTTGGAACTCCACAACAGAAAATATGTGATTCCTAAATTTAATATTTGTCAAATTATTGAGCATGTCCTCAAAACTCAAATAAGCATCAGAAATGGACCTTATTTAGCACATCACGATCCTGATATGGACCTCAGTTAAGAGCATATGCCTTGTATGTACTGAGAAAATACAGTGTTTTCTCATCAATCTACACACAACACCCCATAATGACAAACAAAAAAACATTGACATTTTTGCACATTTATTAACAAATAACTGAAACATAACATTTACATAAGTATTCAGACCCTTTACTCAGTACTTTGTTGAGCACCTTTGGCAGTGATTACAGCCTCGAGTCTTCTTGGGTATGACGCTACAAGCTTGGCAAACCTGTGTTTGGAGAGTGTCTCCCATTCTTCTCTGCAGATCTTCTCCAGCTCTGTCAGGTTGGATGGGGAGCGTTGCTGCACAGCTATTTTCAGGTCTCTCCAGATACGTTCAATCGGGTTAAAGTCCGGGCTCTGACTGGGCCACTCAAGGACATTTAGAGACTTGTCCTGAAGACACTCCTGCGTTGTCTTGGCTGTGTGCTTAGGGTCGTTGTCCTGTTGGAAGGTGAACCTTCGCCCAAGTCTGAGGTCCTGAGCACTTTGGAGCAGGTTTTCATCAAGGATCTCTCTGTACTTTGCTCTGTTCACCTTTTCCTCGATCCTGACTAGTCTCCCAGTCCCAGCCACTGAAAAACATCCCCACAGCATTATGGTGCCACCACCATGCATCACCGTAGGAATGGTGCCAGGTTTCCTCCAGACATGACACTTGGCATTCAGGCCGAAGAGGTCAATCTTGGTTTCATCAGACCAGAGAATTTTCTTTCATGCAAAGATTTTGCATGAAAGAAAAAGATAGATTTCATATTTGTCAAATTTTTGAGCGTGTGCGGAAAACTTAGAAATGTATCAGAAATGGTCCTTATTTTCAGTATATGAAAAGCATATCAAGATCCGGATATGGACTTCAGCCAAGAGAAGCATATCTGGAATCAATATAGCTTCATATCTTAAATATGATGAGAAAACAAAGATGTGCTATGTATAGTCAGTATTTGTCAACATGAAGAGAGAAAATAGGATGTCGCATATCTCAGGCGATTGAATGAGTCCATATCTGGCCATATTCGGAGTACTCCCAATATCATATATGTCTAAAAGACACATCTGGATCCACAAAACTGAAAAACATGCATTGGAAATGGTCTGTATTCTGAATAATTGCAGAAAAAAATGAGTAACTCGCAAAATGTATTATTTACTTTTTCTAGCATGAGAGCTACTTTAAAAAAAAAATGTGGAGAGCTACGGAAAAAAAAATCTAGCTTTCAAATGGGCACATTCTTCTCTCCCCTGCAACTCATCCCCGGGTGTTTAGTGCACAAGAGAAAACAGTGCATTATGTTTTCTATCAATACCTAGTAAAACAATGGTTAATAAACAACTTATTTTATTGAACCTTTATTTAACTAGGCAAGTCCAGTTAAGAACAAATTATTATTTACAATGACTGCCTACACCAGCCAAACCCAGACGACGCTGGGGAAATTGTGAGCCGCCCTATGGGACTCCCAATCACTGCTGGTTGGGATACAGCCTGGATTCAAACCAGGGTTTCTGTAGTGACACCTCTAGCACTGAGATACAGTGCCTTGGACCGCTGCACCACTCGGGAGCCTCAAATGTAGAATTGCTCATAGAGAAACAAGGAAATTGGATGTTCTGAGGCCATGTCAATGCTTAAATCACATTTGTTTTAGGACTGGAAGAAAACTAACACATTTAGATTTTTGAGTGTAATTCCCCTTTAATTGCGCATCTGGCCCTTTAATTGTGCATCTAACGAGTGAGGAATGTGCCTTCTAACTGTCAACCCACAAGACGGTTATCACATCAACTGGCTACACACTGAGTGAAAGTCAAACGGGCGCACCACACAGACAGACGGGCAATTTTGCTGTAAATTAATTGGCAGATATCGTTTGAGTTTCTAAGCCAAAAGTAGTCAAGGATGGGATAATGTTCACGTTGTGTTGATTAGATAGTAGCTGGGAGCTTGCGTTCTCTGATTCTTGTGAGGTTTATGACAGTTTGCAATGGAACGTGAAAATTGCATATACTTTCAGAATTGTTTGGCGAGCTACTTAGATGGGCTGCAATCGACCTGTTGGAGACCCCGGCTTTAGAATATCAAAAATGTTTCATGTAAAGATATCCCGATATGGACCTTTTCGCCTAGTGGTTGGAGACTGAGCTGTAGGCCATGAACAACATTCTCAAATAGGTGTTCCTCTTGTCCAGGTGGGAAAGGGCAGTGTAGAGTGCAAAAGAGATTGCGTAAACTGTGGATCTGTTGGGGTGGTAAGCGAGTTGGAGTGGGTCCAGGGTGTCTGGGGTTAGCTTGGCGTTCTTGGGCACAGGGACTATGGTGGTCTGCTTGAAACCTGTAGATATTACAGACTGGGTCAGGGAGAGGTTGAAAATGTCAAGGAAGGCACTGGTCAGCACATGCTCTGTGTACACGTTCTGGTAATTTGTCTTATGAATGTTGACCTATTTAAAGATCTTACATCGGCTACGGAGAGCGTGATCACACAGTCGTCGGAACAGTTGTTGCTCTCATGCATGGTTCAGTGGTGCTTGCCTCAAAGCGAGCATAGAAGGCATTTAACTTCTCTGGTAGGCTTGTGTTACTGGACAGCTCGCGGCTGCATTTCCCTTTGTGATAGTTTGCAAGCCCTGCCACATCTGTCAAGCGTCAGAGCCGGTGTAGTAGGATTCGATCTTAGTTCTGTATTGATTCTTTGCCTATTTGATGGAGGGCGTAGCAGTATTTATTAGTGTCCCATTCCTCGAAAGCGTCAGCTCAAGCCTTTAGTTCAGTGTGGCTGTTGCCTGTAATTCATGGCTTCTGGTTGGAATATGTACGTACGGTCACTGTGGGGACGACGTTGTCGATGTGCTTATTGATGCTGGTGAACTCAATCCTATCGGATGAATCCTGGTACATATTCCTGTCTGTGCTAGCGTAACAAGTCCTGTAGTTTAGCATCCGCTTCATCACTGGTACTTCCTGTTTGAGTTTTTGCTAGTAAGCAGGAGAATAGAGTTATGGTCAGCGTTGCTTCTGTGAGAGAAAGTGATTTTTTTTCTCACCTAGTTGCACAGGTGACATGCTCGTAGAAATTAGGTAAAACTGATTAGTTTTCCTGCATTTTGTTTGCTTATGGCCAAATCCAATTTGTAAGTCGCTCTGGATAAGAGCGTCTGCTAAATGACTTAAATGTAAATGTAACTCTAAACGCAATATTGCTCCTCACACCAAGCCAAGAGTACAGCCTCACCGATAGATGACATGGGGTTAGTACTAATTATATTTTTGTTAAGACCATTTTAGCTGGGAAATAACTGCATTCCCTTTAATTGGGAGCAGCTACACGTACACACAAATGTCACAAACAACTACCAGTCAAGCACCAGTGTTCTTTTTCTATAAAAGTTACTGGATCTGTGGCCAGACTTAACCAGTTGTTTTGGAACCCACCAGGCTAAAATGGGTCTTATATGAGCCATGAGGACCTTGCTCCCCATCTTATCTGCTCTGAGATACCTACAATACAGCAGCAGTTTGTTTGCATCATGGTTTTTCCCTGATCTAGCTGGAATAAACTTTTGTGGGTGTACCCAAAGGGTGGGGGCAATATGGCTTCTAATACTGGCAATACGGAACAGCTGTGTGCAGTAAGCCAAGTTAAATGACTAACGCAAACAGTGACAGCATTGACCAAAGGGCACAAAAACACTTGACAAAGTTTTACAGTTTGGATAGGATGACTTAGCAATTTTGTAGTTTGCCATGTAAACAAATCCATTTTAGAAAGAGGTTTATTTTGCTCATATGTACAACATTTTTACAGAACATGTGTAACTGTACACAGGAATGTACACAGAGGTCACACCTGTAACATTTACTTGACTCAACTATATATCAAATCAAGTATAAAAACAAACTAGGTAGAATTACATAGATTCCCTAAAACTGTCTTTAAAACCCATGCAGCAGGATTCACTAGTGCCTTTCACAGACTTAATAAGGCAGCACTGTCATCATCATTGCCCTTTATGAACATTTTTCAAACATTAAAAAGTCTGGAACACATCCAGGTTCTAAAACACTAGACCAGTGGGTAGCTGGATGCCGTGGCGATACCACAGTGGTTCTTCCTGTCTTTGGCCATGTAGATATAGCCTTTGTCTCCCCATTTCTCACTCCAGCTGAGGAAAATACAAACAATCTGTTAGCTTCTCTGGAGGAGTTAGTTGGGAAATTATACAAAATGTGATTTACTGCCACTTTAGAGAAATTCATGACTTAAACCATATTACCAGACCAACACCATATTCAAATTAAGGCAATGGTATTGTAGAGGTATATTCCCTGACGAATAAGTGAACCATCCCTCTGGTGGAAACGGTCATACAAAAAGATCCCAGGAAGAACCTCTGTACCTGTTCTTGACAATCCAGTATTTCTTGCCATCCACATCCTCTCCTTCAAAACCATATCCCACCACTAGCACACCATGGTCCAACTCCTCACTGCTGCACTCCTTCTCGTAGTAGATCCCTAGAAGGAGGGCATATAGTTACATTAGTTGGGCAAAAAAGGGTTTACCTCACCATATGGCTGTACAACCATCTGATATATGCTAAAGCTGCTAGCGGGCAAAGTGACAACACTTTACTTAATAGCTTTGAAAGAGAACCATTATTAGCTAGTGTGAACAGGACAGTGGACCAGTGAAGCTCAAATAAATCCAAATCCAAATAAAGTTGAAGTAACATATGTTGCATTGCCTTTTGCTACTAACCAGACTCATAGAACTGAAAGGACTCGTGGCCGGCATCGATGGCAACAGAGACAGGACCGACTGCAGCCACAGCCTTCATCATAGCATGCTCCTTGCCACTGGGGATGTCCACAAAGCCAGTCTCGTTGGCAGCACTGAACTCTGGCTTGTAGTGGCAAGGGTCCTCATCCTGGGCGAATAAGAGGATCAATAGTAAAATATATGTTAAAATAACTTGTGAATAATTCTCCAATGAATCAAGCCATTCTGGTTGAAATGGCCTAAATCTCAGTGCAATAAAGACCAGAAACCTTCATTTAACGGAATTCTGTCAGCACCTCACGCAACAAATCCAGATTTCTATTGTCATGCCAAACATGACTACAACCATAGGAGTTGGTTGTACAGCTTGAACAAATCTGAGACCAGGCTAAAATAACAGAAATGGGTCTTACAGTGCCGACGTAGGGGTAGGACTCCTCTGTGTCCAGGCCGGCGTTGTCCTGGATGTACTGGAAGGCCTGGTCCATGAGCCCACCGTTACAGCCCTCGTTGCCCTCCGGTCTGGAGCAGTCCACCAGGTTCTGTTCACTCAGAGACACCAGCTTGCCAGTCTTCCTGAACTGCTGGCCCTCCATGGCCCCGGTGGTGCTAAACGCCCAGCAAGACCCACATGATCCCTGAGGGAGGCAGAGATTGTGAATAGCTAGCATGTCTATAACAAAGAAAGTGACAATAATTGCGAAGTAGGGGTGTAAGCAATGCATTTACTGCAACTATAAATATCATGTGTACACAACTTGTGGCAACTTTGAATGGGTTAACTGCAAACCTCAGTCATGTTTAATTCAGTGACACAGCTGTGTATGGTTAAGAATGAGTCATGGCTCATGAGTGACTGAGGTCTCACCTGGTCCTTGACGGGAGTGACGTAGCCCTTCTCCCTCCAGTCAACAGCTTTAGGTGCCTGCAGGTAGTTGGGTTCCATGAACAGAGAGCCCTTGAACTTCCTCTCAGTCGTCTGCTTGTAGCCATTCATCGTCTGCCTGAACTCTTCATTGGTCTAGGGAGGAAGGAATCAGTAAGGGCATGTTGAAATGTATGTCATTCCTGGCCAGGTGTGCTTTTTAAAGTTCCTATTTGAATAGAACATTGGGGTTTCCAATGTCTAAGGACTTTTATTTATTTTTTAAACGTATGCATAAAAATGAGTAAGTTTCAGTTCCCTTCTCAGGATCACTATTCTGTTCCTGTTTCTTCAGTACGTGCTAGTGGAAGAAACCCAACCTGTGAGTCTGGCAATGAAAGCAGGAATGTATTCAACGCTAACACCTGTGGCTATGTTTTCATAATGCCTGTGAAATATTTCCTCATTCCGTAATGTGTCATAGATGACAAAATGATTCAGTTACAGCAAACACTATGGGACATGGCTGCTGACATGCATCTCCTGCCCCACAGTAAAATGTCTCAGCAATGAGCTTGTTCTTACCATGTCACCAAAGTGGTTCATGCCCAGACGGTAGGAGTGTTTTCCCATGGTGTGTTCGAGGTTGTGAATCTCAATCTTCTTCAGGTTTTTCTCCCAAACCATCCTCCTCCAGCCCTCCTCGCTCTGAGAAATTAGTGTACTTGGTCAGAGAATGGACATACAAATCATACAGTCCCAGAACTACAAACAAAATCCGAGTAAAAAGTCACTACATTTTGCAATAATACAGGCCTACATGGAACGTACACTTGTCAAGGCACCAAATAATTTATTTGAGACCCACTAAGACCTTGAGGCGATATGGTGCCCTACTTGTATTTCAATAACACCCACCTCATGGTAGTTTTTGCTGTGCCAGTTTTTCCACAGGTGCCAATGGTCCTCCAACTGAGAGTCAAACCTAGGAGCCGCACACACAGCACTCACACAGAGCACCAACACTGCCAAGTACAGTGCTGTCATGGCCAAACAGCTGTGAAGGGAGCGAGAAGAGCCATCAGTCAGCCTTGTATTTCAGTGTGAAGAAGCTACATTTATATATAGATTGTTATTGCCTTCAGATTATTGCCACAGGCAGTTTGGTTGACTGACATGTTAAGTGTGTGTTACGTTTATCTAGAACAGGAATATCAAGGGCTATAGATTCTGCTCTGTGAGGAAGACAGTGGAGCATAATGCCTGAATCAGAAGTCATATAACAACTCATAATAAACCAACTAGTTAATTTCCTTAATTGAAGTCTATGCAAATGGCAGACTGCAGCCGTCTGAACCGACGTTCTGGTTAGAATGCTGGGTCTGCAAACACAAAGGGAGTCTGCGCAAAGTGGGACTTGGTTGGTTGCATCATTCCTGTTTTTCCTAGTTTGGCTTGAATCCTGATCACAAGATGCGGGCGGATCCAAAGCCGCTGAATCATTCTCTGAACATGGACAAAGCCCAAGAGAAATAGAAAAATAAATCGAATCTCCCACATCACCATTTCCAAAAATGTAACGGTTCGCTATAATATATAGCAACCTATAAAACGATAACATTCGCGACATACATTTGAACACTATGTTCCCTTTGTGAGAACAAAACAAAGCCCTCTAGCGCTACACAAAAGCACTCGACTCGTGGAGGGAAAAAAAGGTTTTGTAAAAAGACCGTTTTACTGCTATACCTTTTCAAATTATATCAAGTACTGTAATGTTGATATCCACGAAACTAGTCGAAGGAATGTTAGGTAACAGCAGGTATCAAAAACATAAGAAACCAGAGCAAATGCCCGGGGTAAAGGCCATAACCCAAGTAGACTTACCTAACGTAGCAGGTGTAAATAGACAGGCCTAATATTGTACAAACAACGCAAGCTCTAGAAACATACTTACTTAATGTATTGTCAATTTGCAGTAGAAGTGTGAAGGTCCCTGCTGTTGCGTGTCGATCAATAAATAAATAGTGTAGACACACCACTTTATACAGACAGTTTTTTTTTGTACAGTAGGAGGGGCCTGTGATTGGTTGAATGGGGACCATGTGCCACACAGGAGGGTCTGTGATTGCCTGAAATTGGACTTTATAAAGCGCAGGTCCCGCCCCGAGTAAATATCCCAGCATGTGATTCCTGCCCACGTGACCGTCTTATCCGGCAGCGGAACTGCTGCCATGTTACAAAGTAACAGTTAGTCGTTTTCCCTCACCTTTAAGGAAGAAATGGTAGTCATTTACTTTTTAATGTTAGTCAGATGTTTTGTAACATTTTTTGGGGTGGAAAAAGTACTCAATTGTCATACCTGAATAAAAGTAAAGATACCTTAATAGAAAATAACAGTTCTCCAAAGTATTTGGATTTAAATATACATGGATGGAATTGCTCAAATTTACTTAAGTATCAAAAGTAAAAGTATAAATAATTTCAAATGTATTTTTTATTGGGAGTACTTTTGTGGTGTCAGAGAAATGACCAGGGATGTTCTTGATAATTATTTGAATTGATAATTTTCCTGTAAAAATGTATATTTTGGGTTTTCTTTAGGAATGTAATGAAGTAAAAGTTGGCAAAAATATGAATAGTAAAGTACAACCCCCCCAAAAAATCAACTTAAGTAGTACTTTAAAGTATTTTTTACTTAAGTATGTTACACCACTGCAAAAAACAGGTAGGCCTGAAAATATTTGTACCGCAATCTCATTCACCAGACACTTCTGCCTATGCGCAATTGGCAGAGACTAGGCCTACTACCTAAAACTGAGTGGGCAGCAACAAACACCACACCGCTAATTGGACATCAAATGATGATGTAGTGTGTTACTAATGGTTTTCTTTGAGACTGTGGTCCCAGTTCTCTTCAGGTCCTCCCGTATAGTTCTGGGCTGATCCCTCACCTTCCTCATGATCATTGATGCCCCACGAGGTGAGATCTTGCATGGAGCCCCAGACCGAGGGTGATTCATGACCGTCATCTTGAACTTCTTCCATTTTCGAATAATTGCGCCAACAGTTGTTGCCCTCTCACCAAGCTGCTTGCCTATTGTCCTGTAGCCCATCCCAGTCTTGTGCAGGTCGAAAATTATACCCTGATGTCCTTACACAGCTCTCTGGTCTTGGCCTTTGTGGAGAGGTTGGCGTCTGTTTGATTGAGTGTGTGGACAGGTGTCTTTTATACAGGTAACGAGTTCAAACAGGTGCAGTTAATACAGGTAATGAGTGGAGAACAGGGGGGATTCTTAAAGAAAAACTAACAGGTCTGTGAGAGTCAGAATTTTTACTGGTTGGTATGTGATCAAATACTTATGTCATGCAATAAAATGCTAATTAATTACTTAAAAATCATACAATGTGATTTTCTGGATTTTTGTTTTAGATTCCGTCTCTCACAGTTGAAGTGTTCCTATGATAAAAATTACAGACCTCTACATGTTTTGTAAGTAGGAAAACCTGCAAAATCGGCAGTGTATCAAATATTTGTTCTCCCCACTGTATGTGGTTACTAAGAGGACGGACACACGGTAGATATGTGGTTACTGAGAGGACGGACACACACGTAGATATGTGGTTACTAAGAGGACGGACACACGGTAGATATGTGGTTACTGAGAGGACGGACACACTGTAGATATGTGGTTACTGAGAGGACGGACACACTGTAGATATGTGGTTACTGAGAGGACGGACATACACGGTAGATATGTGGTTACTTAGAGGACGGACACACTGTAGATATGTGGTTACTGAGAGGACGGACACACACTGTAGATATGTGGTTACTTAGAGGACGGACACACACGGTAGATATGTGGTTACTGAGAGGACGGACACACTGTAGATATGTGGTTACTTAGAGGACGGACACACGGTAGATATGTGGTTACTGAGAGGACGGACACACTGTAGATATGTGGTTACTGAGAGGACGGACACACGCGGTAGATATGTGGTTACTGAGAGGACGGACACACGCGGTAGATATGTGGTTACTGAGAGGACGGACACACACGGTAGATATGTGGTTACTGAGAGGACGGACACACACGGTAGATATGTGGTTACTGAGAGGACGGACACACACGGTAGATATGTGGTTACTGAGAGGACGGACACACTGTAGATATGTGGTTACTGAGAGGACGGACACACTGTAGATATGTGGTTACTGAGAGGACGGACACACTGTAGATATGTGGTTACTGAGAGGACGGACACACACTGTAGATATGTGGTTACTTAGAGGACGGACACACACGGTAGATATGTGGTTACTGAGAGGACGGACACACTGTAGATATGTGGTTACTGAGAGGACGGACACACTGTAGATATGTGGTTACTGAGAGGACGGACACACACGGTAGATATGTGGATACTGAGAGGACGGACACACGGTAGATATGTGGTTACTGAGAGGACGGACACACACGGTAGATATGTGGTTACTAAGAGGACGGACACACTGTAGATATGTGGTTACTGAGAGGACGGACACACGGTAGATATGTGGTTACTGAGAGGACGGACACACGGTAGATATGTGGTTACTGAGAGGACGGACACACGGTAGATATGTGGTTACTGAGAGGACGGACACACACGGTAGATATGTGGTTACTAAGAGGACAGACACACGGTAGATATGTGGTTACTAAGAGGACAGACACACGGTAGATATGTGGTTACTGAGAGGACAAACACACGGTAGATATGTGGTTACTGAGAGGACAAACACACGGTAGATATGTGGTTACTGAGAGGACAAACACACACGGTAGATATGTGGTTACTGAGAGGACGAACACACGGTAGATATGTGGTTACTGAGAGGACGGACACACACGGTAGATATGTGGTTACTAAGAGGACGAACACACGGTAGATATGTGGTTATTGAGAGGACAGACACACGGTAGATATGTGGTTACTAAGAGGATGGACACACGGTAGATATGTGGTTACTAAGAGGACGGACACACACGGTAGATATGTGTTTACTAAGAGGACGGACACATGGTAGATATGTGGTTACTAAGAGGACGGACACACACGGTAGATATGTGTTTACTAAGAGGACGAACACACGGTAGATATGTGTTTACTAAGAGGACGAACACACGGTAGATATGTGGTTACTAAGAGGACAGACACACGGTAGATATGTGGTTACTAAGAGGACAGACACACGGTAGATATGTGGTTACTAAGAGGACAGACACACGGTAGATATGTGGTTACTGAGAGGACAAACACACGGTAGATATGTGGTTACTAAGAGGACGAACACACACGGTAGATATGTGGTTACTAAGAGGACGGACACACACGGTAGATATGTGGTTACTGAGAGGACGGACACACTGTAGATATGTGGTTACTGAGAGGACGGACACACACGGTAGATATGTGGTTACTGAGAGGACGGACACACGGTAGATATGTGTTTACTAAGAGGACGGACACACACGGTAGATATGTGGTTACTTAGAGGACGGACACACACGGTAGATATGTGGTTACTGAGAGGACGGACACACGGTAGATATGTGGTTACTTAGAGGACGGACACACACGGTAGATATGTGGTTACTGAGAGGACGGACACACGGTAGATATGTGGTTACTTAGAGGACGGACACACACGGTAGATATGTGGTTACTGAGAGGACGGACACACGGTAGATATGTGTTTACTAAGAGGACGGACACACTGTAGATATGTGGTTACTGAGAGGACGGACACACTGTAGATATGTGGTTACTGAGAGGACGGACACACACGGTAGATATGTGGTTACTTAGAGGACGGACACACACGGTAGATATGTGGTTACTGAGAGGACGGACACACTGTAGATATGTGGTTACTAAGAGAACGGACACACTGTAGATATGTGGTTACTGAGAGGACGGACACACTGTAGATATGTGGTTACTGAGAGGACGGACACACACTGTAGATATGTGGTTACTTAGAGGACGGACACACTGTAGATATGTGGTTACTGAGAGGACGGACACACTGTAGATATGTGGTTACTGAGAGGACGGACACACACGGTAGATATGTGGTTACTGAGAGGACGGACACACGGTAGATATGTGGTTACTGAGAGGACGGACACACACGGTAGATATGTGGTTACTGAGAGGACGGACACACTGTAGATATGTGGTTACTGAGAGGACGGACACACGGTAGATATGTGGTTACTGAGAGGACGGACACACTGTAGATATGTGGTTACTGAGAGGACGGACACACACGGTAGATATGTGGTTACTGAGAGGACGGACACACGGTAGATATGTGGTTACTGAGAGGACGGACACACACGGTAGATATGTGGTTACTAAGAGGACGGACACACTGTAGATATGTGGTTACTGAGAGGACGGACACACGGTAGATATGTGGTTACTGAGAGGACGGACACACGGTAGATATGTGGTTACTGAGAGGACGGACACACGGTAGATATGTGGTTACTGAGAGGACGGACACACGGTAGATATGTGGTTACTAAGAGGACGGACACACGGTAGATATGTGTTTACTGAGAGGACGGACACACTGTAGATATGTGGTTACTGAGAGGACGGACACACACGGTAGATATGTGGTTACTGAGAGGACGGACACACGGTAGATATGTGGTTACTGAGAGGACGGACACACACGGTAGATATGTGGTTACTAAGAGGACAGACACACGGTAGATATGTGGTTACTGAGAGGACAGACACACGGTAGATATGTGGTTACTGAGAGGACAAACACACGGTAGATATGTGGTTACTAAGAGGACGAACACACGGTAGATATGTGGTTACTGAGAGGACGGACACACACGGTAGATATGTGGTTACTTAGAGGACGGACACACTGTAGATATGTGGTTACTGAGAGGACGGACACACTGTAGATATGTGGTTACTGAGAGGACGGACACACACGGTAGATATGTGGTTACTGAGAGGACGGACACACGGTAGATATGTGGTTACTGAGAGGACGGACACACACGGTAGATATGTGGTTACTGAGAGGACGGACACACTGTAGATATGTGGTTACTGAGAGGACGGACACACGTTAGATATGTGGTTACTGAGAGGACGGACACACTGTAGATATGTGGTTACTGAGAGGACGGACACACACGGTAGATATGTGGTTACTGAGAGGACGGACACACGGTAGATATGTGGTTACTGAGAGGACGGACACACACGGTAGATATGTGGTTACTAAGAGGACGGACACATTGTAGATATGTGGTTACTGAGAGGACGGACACACGGTAGATATGTGGTTACTGAGAGGACGGACACACGGTAGATATGTGGTTACTGAGAGGACAGACACACGGTAGATATGTGGTTACTAAGAGGACGGACACACGGTAGATATGTGTTTACTGAGAGGACGGACACACTGTAGATATGTGGTTACTGAGAGGACGGACACACACGGTAGATATGTGGTTACTGAGAGGACGGACACACGGTAGATATGTGGTTACTAAGAGGACAGACACACGGTAGATATGTGGTTACTGAGAGGACAAACACACGGTAGATATGTGGTTACTAAGAGGACGAACACACGGTAGATATGTGGTTACTGAGAGGACGGACACACACGGTAGATATGTGGTTACTGAGAGGACGGACACACGGTAGATATGTGGTTACTGAGAGGACAGACACACGGTAGATATGTGGTTACTAAGAGGACGAACACACGGTAGATATGTGGTTACTGAGAGGACGGACACACACGGTAGATATGTGGTTACTGAGAGGACGGACACACGGTATATATGTGGTTACTGAGAGGACGGACACACACGGTAGATATGTGGTTACTAAGAGGACGGACACACTGTAGATATGTGGTTACTGAGAGGACGGACACACGGTAGATATGTGGTTACTGAGAGGACGGACACACGGTAGATATGTGGTTACTGAGAGGACGGACACACGGTAGATATGTGGTTACTGAGAGGACGGACACACACGGTAGATATGTGGTTACTAAGAGGACGGACACACTGTAGATATGTGGTTACTGAGAGGACGGACACACGGTAGATATGTGGTTACTGAGAGGACGGACACACGGTAGATATGTGGTTACTGAGAGGACGGACATACGGTAGATATGTGGTTACTAAGAGGACGGACACACGGTAGATATGTGTTTACTGAGAGGACGGACACACTGTAGATATGTGGTTACTGAGAGGACGGACACACACGGTAGATATGTGGTTACTGAGAGGACGGACACACGGTAGATATGTGGTTACTGAGAGGACGGACACACACGGTAGATATGTGGTTACTAAGAGGACAGACACACGGTAGATATGTGGTTACTAAGAGGACAGACACACGGTAGATATGTGGTTACTGAGAGGACAAACACACGGTAGATATGTGGTTACTAAGAGGACGAACACACGGTAGATATGTGGTTACTAAGAGGACAGACACACGGTAGATATGTGGTTACTAAGAGGACAGACACACGGTAGATATGTGGTTACTGAGAGGACAAACACACGGTAGATATGTGGTTACTAAGAGGACGAACACACGGTAGATATGTGGTTACTGAGAGGACGGACACACACGGTAGATATGTGGTTACTGAGAGGACGGACACACGGTAGATATGTGGTTACTGAGAGGACAGACACACGGTAGATATGTGGTTACTAAGAGGACGAACACACGGTAGATATGTGGTTACTGAGAGGACGGACACACACGGTAGATATGTGGTTACTGAGAGGACGGACACACGGTATATATGTGGTTACTGAGAGGACGGACACACACGGTAGATATGTGGTTACTAAGAGGACGGACACACTGTAGATATGTGGTTACTGAGAGGACGGACACACGGTAGATATGTGGTTACTGAGAGGACGGACACACGGTAGATATGTGGTTACTGAGAGGACGGACACACGGTAGATATGTGGTTACTGAGAGGACGGACACACACGGTAGATATGTGGTTACTGAGAGGACGGACACACTGTAGATATGTGGTTACTGAGAGGACGGACACACGGTAGATATGTGGTTACTGAGAGGACGGACACACGGTAGATATGTGGTTACTGAGAGGACGGACATACGGTAGATATGTGGTTACTAAGAGGACGGACACACGGTAGATATGTGTTTACTGAGAGGACGGACACACTGTAGATATGTGGTTACTGAGAGGACGGACACACACGGTAGATATGTGGTTACTGAGAGGACGGACACACGGTAGATATGTGGTTACTGAGAGGACGGACACACACGGTAGATATGTGGTTACTAAGAGGACAGACACACGGTAGATATGTGGTTACTAAGAGGACAGACACACGGTAGATATGTGGTTACTGAGAGGACAAACACACGGTAGATATGTGGTTACTAAGAGGACGAACACACGGTAGATATCTGGTTACTGAGAGGACGGACACACACGGTAGATATGTGGTTACTGAGAGGACGGACACACGGTAGATATGTGGTTACTAAGAGGACGAACACACGGTAGATATGTGGTTACTGAGAGGACGGACACACACGGTAGATATGTGGTTACTGAGAGGACGGACACACGGTAGATATGTGGTTACTGAGAGGACGGACACACTGTAGATATGTGGTTACTTAGAGGACGGACACACGGTAGATATGTGGTTACTGAGAGGACGGACACACTGTAGATATGTGGTTACTGAGAGGACGGACACACGCGGTAGATATGTGGTTACTGAGAGGACGGACACACGCGGTAGATATGTGGTTACTGAGAGGACGGACACACACGGTAGATATGTGGTTACTGAGAGGACGGACACACACGGTAGATATGTGGTTACTGAGAGGACGGACACACACGGTAGATATGTGGTTACTGAGAGGACGGACACACTGTAGATATGTGGTTACTGAGAGGACGGACACACTGTAGATATGTGGTTACTGAGAGGACGGACACACTGTAGATATGTGGTTACTGAGAGGACGGACACACACTGTAGATATGTGGTTACTTAGAGGACGGACACACACGGTAGATATGTGGTTACTGAGAGGACGGACACACTGTAGATATGTGGTTACTGAGAGGACGGACACACTGTAGATATGTGGTTACTGAGAGGACGGACACACACGGTAGATATGTGGATACTGAGAGGACGGACACACGGTAGATATGTGGTTACTGAGAGGACGGACACACACGGTAGATATGTGGTTACTAAGAGGACGGACACACTGTAGATATGTGGTTACTGAGAGGAGGACACACGGTAGATATGTGGTTACTGAGAGGACGGACACACGGTAGATATGTGGTTACTGAGAGGACGGACACACGGTAGATATGTGGTTACTGAGAGGACGGACACACACGGTAGATATGTGGTTACTAAGAGGACAGACACACGGTAGATATGTGGTTACTAAGAGGACAGACACACGGTAGATATGTGGTTACTGAGAGGACAAACACACGGTAGATATGTGGTTACTGAGAGGACAAACACACGGTAGATATGTGGTTACTGAGAGGACAAACACACACGGTAGATATGTGGTTACTGAGAGGACGAACACACGGTAGATATGTGGTTACTGAGAGGACGGACACACACGGTAGATATGTGGTTACTAAGAGGACGAACACACGGTAGATATGTGGTTATTGAGAGGACAGACACACGGTAGATATGTGGTTACTAAGAGGACGGACACACGGTAGATATGTGGTTACTAAGAGGACGGACACACACGGTAGATATGTGTTTACTAAGAGGACGGACACATGGTAGATATGTGGTTACTAAGAGGACGGACACACACGGTAGATATGTGTTTACTAAGAGGACGAACACACGGTAGATATGTGTTTACTAAGAGGACGAACACACGGTAGATATGTGGTTACTAAGAGGACAGACACACGGTAGATATGTGGTTACTAAGAGGACAGACACACGGTAGATATGTGGTTACTAAGAGGACAGACACACGGTAGATATGTGGTTACTGAGAGGACAAACACACGGTAGATATGTGGTTACTAAGAGGACGAACACACACGGTAGATATGTGGTTACTAAGAGGACGGACACACACGGTAGATATGTGGTTACTGAGAGGACGGACACACTGTAGATATGTGGTTACTGAGAGGACGGACACACACGGTAGATATGTGGTTACTGAGAGGACGGACACACGGTAGATATGTGTTTACTAAGAGGACGGACACACACGGTAGATATGTGGTTACTTAGAGGACGGACACACACGGTAGATATGTGGTTACTGAGAGGACGGACACACGGTAGATATGTGGTTACTTAGAGGACGGACACACACGGTAGATATGTGGTTACTGAGAGGACGGACACACGGTAGATATGTGGTTACTTAGAGGACGGACACACACGGTAGATATGTGGTTACTGAGAGGACGGACACACGGTAGATATGTGTTTACTAAGAGGACGGACACACTGTAGATATGTGGTTACTGAGAGGACGGACACACTGTAGATATGTGGTTACTGAGAGGACGGACACACACGGTAGATATGTGGTTACTTAGAGGACGGACACACACGGTAGATATGTGGTTACTGAGAGGACGGACACACTGTAGATATGTGGTTACTAAGAGAACGGACACACTGTAGATATGTGGTTACTGAGAGGACGGACACACTGTAGATATGTGGTTACTGAGAGGACGGACACACACTGTAGATATGTGGTTACTTAGAGGACGGACACACTGTAGATATGTGGTTACTGAGAGGACGGACACACTGTAGATATGTGGTTACTGAGAGGACGGACACACACGGTAGATATGTGGTTACTGAGAGGACGGACACACGGTAGATATGTGGTTACTGAGAGGACGGACACACACGGTAGATATGTGGTTACTGAGAGGACGGACACACTGTAGATATGTGGTTACTGAGAGGACGGACACACGGTAGATATGTGGTTACTGAGAGGACGGACACACTGTAGATATGTGGTTACTGAGAGGACGGACACACACGGTAGATATGTGGTTACTGAGAGGACGGACACATGGTAGATATGTGGTTACTGAGAGGACGGACACACACGGTAGATATGTGGTTACTAAGAGGACGGACACACTGTAGATATGTGGTTACTGAGAGGACGGACACACGGTAGATATGTGGTTACTGAGAGGACGGACACACGGTAGATATGTGGTTACTGAGAGGACGGACACACGGTAGATATGTGGTTACTGAGAGGACGGACACACGGTAGATATGTGGTTACTAAGAGGACGGACACACGGTAGATATGTGTTTACTGAGAGGACGGACACACTGTAGATATGTGGTTACTGAGAGGACGGACACACACGGTAGATATGTGGTTACTGAGAGGACGGACACACGGTAGATATGTGGTTACTGAGAGGACGGACACACACGGTAGATATGTGGTTACTAAGAGGACGGACACACGGTAGATATGTGGTTACTGAGAGGACAGACACACGGTAGATATGTGGTTACTGAGAGGACAAACACACGGTAGATATGTGGTTACTAAGAGGACGAACACACGGTAGATATGTGGTTACTGAGAGGACGGACACACGGTAGATATGTGGTTACTGAGAGGACGGACACACTGTAGATATGTGGTTACTGAGAGGACGGACACACACGGTAGATATGTGGTTACTGAGAGGACGGACACACACGGTAGATATGTGGTTACTGAGAGGACGGACACACACGGTAGATATGTGGTTACTGAGAGGACGGACACACTGTAGATATGTTTACTGAGAGGACGGACACACGGTAGATATGTGGTTACTGAGAGGACGGACACACTGTAGATATGTGGTTACTGAGAGGACGGACACACACGGTAGATATGTGTTTACTAAGAGGACGGACACACACGGTAGATATGTGGTTACTGAGAGGACGGACACACACGGTAGATATGTGGTTACTGAGAGGACGGACACACGGTAGATATGTGGTTACTAAGAGGACGGACACACACGGTAGATATGTGGTTACTGAGAGGACGGACACACACGGTAGATATGTGGTTACTGAGAGGACGGACACACGGTAGATATGTGGTTACTGAGAGGACGGACACACACGGTAGATATGTGGTTACTGAGAGGACGGACACACGGTAGATATGTGGTTACTAGAGGAGGTAGATATGTGGTTACTGAGAGGACACACACGGTAGATATGTGTTTACTAAGAGGACGGACACACGGTAGATATGTGGTTACTAAGAGGACGGACACACACGGTAGATATGTGTTTACTAAGAGGACGGACACACACGGTAGATATGTGGTTACTTAGAGGACGGACACACACGGTAGATATGTGGTTACTGAGAGGACGGACACACTGTAGATATGTGGTTACTAAGAGAACGGACACACTGTAGATATGTGGTTACTGAGAGGACGGACACACTGTAGATATGTGGTTACTGAGAGGACGGACACACACTGTAGATATGTGGTTACTTAGAGGACGGACACACTGTAGATATGTGGTTACTGAGAGGACGGACACACTGTAGATATGTGGTTACTGAGAGGACGGACACACACGGTAGATATGTGGTTACTGAGAGGACGGACACACGGTAGATATGTGGTTACTGAGAGGACGGACACACACGGTAGATATGTGGTTACTGAGAGGACGGACACACTGTAGATATGTGGTTACTGAGAGGACGGACACACGGTAGATATGTGGTTACTGAGAGGACGGACACACTGTAGATATGTGGTTACTGAGAGGACGGACACACACGGTAGATATGTGGTTACTGAGAGGACGGACACATGGTAGATATGTGGTTACTGAGAGGACGGACACACACGGTAGATATGTGGTTACTAAGAGGACGGACACACTGTAGATATGTGGTTACTGAGAGGACGGACACACGGTAGATATGTGGTTACTGAGAGGACGGACACACGGTAGATATGTGGTTACTGACACACGGTAGATATGTGGTTACTGAGAGGACGGACACACGGTAGATATGTGGTTACTAAGAGGACGGACACACGGTAGATATGTGTTTACTGAGAGGACGGACACACTGTAGATATGTGGTTACTGAGAGGACGGACACACACGGTAGATATGTGGTTACTGAGAGGACGGACACACGGTAGATATGTGGTTACTGAGAGGACGGACACACACGGTAGATATGTGGTTACTAAGAGGACAGACACACGGTAGATATGTGGTTACTGAGAGGACAGACACACGGTAGATATGTGGTTACTGAGAGGACAAACACACGGTAGATATGTGGTTACTAAGAGGACACACACGGTAGATATGTGGTTACTGAGAGGACGGACACACACGGTAGATATGTGGTTACTGAGAGGACGGACACACTGTAGATATGTGGTTACTGTAGATATGTGGTTACTGGAGGACGGACACACACGGTAGATATGTGGTTACTGAGAGGACGGACACACGGTAGATATGTGGTTACTGAGAGGACGGACACACACGGTAGATATGTGGTTACTGAGAGGACGGACACACTGTAGATATGTGGTTACTGAGAGGACGGACACACGGTAGATATGTGGTTACTGAGAGGACTGTAGATATGTGGTTACTGAGAGGACGGACACACACGGTAGATATGTGGTTACTGAGAGGACGGACACACGGTAGATATGTGGTTACTGAGAGGACGGACACACGGTAGATATGTGGTTACTAAGAGGACGGACACATTGTAGATATGTGGTTACTGAGAGGACGGACACACGGTAGATATGTGGTTACTGAGAGGACGGACACACGGTAGATATGTGGTTACTGAGAGGACAGACACACGGTAGATATGTGGTTACTAAGAGGACGGACACACGGTAGATATGTGTTTACTGAGAGGACGGACACACTGTAGATATGTGGTTACTGAGAGGACGGACACACACGGTAGATATGTGGTTACTGAGAGGACGGACACACGGTAGATATGTGGTTACTGAGAGGACGGACACACACGGTAGATATGTGGTTACTAAGAGGACAGACACACGGTAGATATGTGGTTACTAAGAGGACAGACACACGGTAGATATGTGGTTACTGAGAGGACAAACACACGGTAGATATGTGGTTACTAAGAGGACGGACACACACGGTAGATATGTGGTTACTGAGAGGACGGACACACACGGTAGATATGTGGTTACTGAGAGGACGGACACACGGTAGATATGTGGTTACTGAGAGGACAGACACACGGTAGATATGTGGTTACTAAGAGGACGAACACACGGTAGATATGTGGTTACTGAGAGGACGGACACACACGGTAGATATGTGGTTACTGAGAGGACGGACACACGGTAGATATGTGGTTACTGAGAGGACGGACACACACGGTAGATATGTGGTTACTAAGAGGACGGACACACTGTAGATATGTGGTTACTGAGAGGACGGACACACGGTAGATATGTGGTTACTGAGAGGACGGACACACGGTAGATATGTGGTTACTGAGAGGACGGACACACGGTAGATATGTGGTTACTGAGAGGACGGACACACACGGTAGATATGTGGTTACTAAGAGGACGGACACACTGTAGATATGTGGTTACTGAGAGGACGGACACACGGTAGATATGTGGTTACTGAGAGGACGGACACACGGTAGATATGTGGTTACTGAGAGGACGGACATACGGTAGATATGTGGTTACTAAGAGGACGGACACACGGTAGATATGTGTTTACTGAGAGGACGGACACACTGTAGATATGTGGTTACTGAGAGGACGGACACACACGGTAGATATGTGGTTACTGAGAGGACGGACACACGGTAGATATGTGGTTACTGAGAGGACGGACACACACGGTAGATATGTGGTTACTAAGAGGACAGACACACGGTAGATATGTGGTTACTAAGAGGACAGACACACGGTAGATATGTGGTTACTGAGAGGACAAACACACGGTAGATATGTGGTTACTAAGAGGACGGAACACACGGTAGATATGTGGTTACTAAGAGGACAGACACACGGTAGATATGTGGTTACTAAGAGGACAGACACACGGTAGATATGTGGTTACTGAGAGGACAAACACACGGTAGATATGTGGTTACTAAGAGGACACACACGGTAGATATGTGGTTACTGAGAGGACGGACACACACGGTAGATATGTGGTTACTGAGAGGACGGACACACGGTAGATATGTGGTTACTGAGAGGACAGACACACGGTAGATATGTGGTTACTAAGAGGACGAACACACGGTAGATATGTGGTTACTGAGAGGACGGACACACACGGTAGATATGTGGTTACTGAGAGGACGGACACACGGTAGATATGTGGTTACTGAGAGGACGGACACACACGGTAGATATGTGGTTACTAAGAGGACGGACACACTGTAGATATGTGGTTACTGAGAGGACGGACACACGGTAGATATGTGGTTACTGAGAGGACGGACACACGGTAGATATGTGGTTACTGAGAGGACGGACACACGGTAGATATGTGGTTACTGAGAGGACGGACACACGGTAGATATGTGGTTACTGAGAGGACGGACACACACGGTAGATATGTGGTTACTAAGAGGACGGACACACTGTAGATATGTGGTTACTGAGAGGACGGACACACGGTAGATATGTGGTTACTGAGAGGACGGACACACGGTAGATATGTGGTTACTGAGAGGACGGACACACGGTAGATATGTGGTTACTGAGAGGACGGACACACACGGTAGATATGTGGTTACTGAGAGGACAAACACACGGTAGATATGTGGTTACTAAGAGGACGAACACACGGTAGATATCTGGTTACTGAGAGGACGGACACACACGGTAGATATGTGGTTACTGAGAGGACGGACACACGGTAGATATGTGGTTACTAAGAGGACGAACACACGGTAGATATGTGGTTACTGAGAGGACGGACACACACGGTAGATATGTGGTTACTGAGAGGACGGACACACGGTAGATATGTGGTTACTGAGAGGACAGACACACGGTAGATATGTGGTTACTAAGAGGACGAACACACGGTAGATATGTGGTTACTGAGAGGACGGACACACACGGTAGATATGTGGTTACTGAGAGGACGGACACACGGTATATATGTGGTTACTGAGAGGACGGACACACACGGTAGATATGTGGTTACTAAGAGGACGGACACACTGTAGATATGTGGTTACTGAGAGGACGGACACACGGTAGATATGTGGTTACTGAGAGGACGGACACACGGTAGATATGTGGTTACTGAGAGGACGGACACACGGTAGATATGTGGTTACTGAGAGGACGGACACACACGGTAGACATGTGGTTACTAAGAGGACAGACACACGGTAGATATGTGGTTACTAAGAGGACAGACACACGGTAGATATGTGGTTACTGAGAGGACAGACACACGGTAGATATGTGGTTACTGAGAGGACGGACACACTGTAAATATGTGGTTACTAAGAGGACGAACACACGGTAGATATGTGGTTACTGAGAGGACGAACACACGGTAGATATGTGGTTACTGAGAGGACGGACACACGGTAGATATGTGGTTACTGAGAGGACGGACACACGGTAGATATGTGGTTACTGAGAGGACGGACACACGGTAGATATGTGGTTACTTAGAGGACGGACACACACGGTAGATATGTGGTTACTGAGAGGACGGACACACGGTAGATATGTGTTTACTAAGAGGACGGACACACTGTAGATATGTGGTTACTGAGAGGACGGACACACTGTAGATATGTGGTTACTGAGAGGACGGACACACACGGTAGATATGTGGTTACTGAGAGGACGGACACACACGGTAGATATGTGGTTACTGAGAGGACGGACACACTGTAGATATGTGGTTACTGAGAGGACGGACACACTGTAGATATGTGGTTACTGAGAGGACGGACACACTGTAGATATGTGGTTACTGAGAGGACGGACACACACTGTAGATATGTGGTTACTTAGAGGACGGACACACTGTAGATATGTGGTTACTGAGAGGACGGACACACTGTAGATATGTGGTTACTGAGAGGACGGACACACACGGTAGATATGTGGTTACTGAGAGGACGGACACACGGTAGATATGTGGTTACTGAGAGGACGGACACACACGGTAGATATGTGGTTACTGAGAGGACGGACACACTGTAGATATGTGGTTACTGAGAGGACGGACACACGGTAGATATGTGGTTACTGAGAGGACGGACACACTGTAGATATGTGGTTACTGAGAGGACGGACACACACGGTAGATATGTGGTTACTGAGAGGACGGACACATGGTAGATATGTGGTTACTGAGAGGACGGACACACACGGTAGATATGTGGTTACTAAGAGGACGGACACACTGTAGATATGTGGTTACTGAGAGGACGGACACACGGTAGATATGTGGTTACTGAGAGGACGGACACACGGTAGATATGTGGTTACTGAGAGGACGGACACACGGTAGATATGTGGTTACTGAGAGGACGGACACACGGTAGATATGTGGTTACTAAGAGGACGGACACACGGTAGATATGTGGTTACTGAGAGGACGGACACACTGTAGATATGTGGTTACTGAGACACACACACGGTAGATATGTGGTTACTGAGAGGACGGA
The DNA here is from genome assembly GCF_034236695.1 of Oncorhynchus nerka. Taxonomy (NCBI): domain Eukaryota; kingdom Metazoa; phylum Chordata; class Actinopteri; order Salmoniformes; family Salmonidae; genus Oncorhynchus; species Oncorhynchus nerka. The sequence goes on from NC_088417.1 coordinate 87,972,266, forward strand.
CACACGGTAGATATGTGGTTACTGAGAGGACGGACACACACGGTAGATATGTGGTTACTAAGAGGACAGACACACGGTAGATATGTGGTTACTGAGAGGACAGACACACGGTAGATATGTGGTTACTGAGAGGACAAACACACGGTAGATATGTGGTTACTAAGAGGACGAACACACGGTAGATATGTGGTTACTGAGAGGACGGACACACACGGTAGATATGTGGTTACTGAGAGGACGGACACACTGTAGATATGTGGTTACTGAGAGGACACACACGGTAGATATGTGGTTACTGAGAGGACGGACACACACGGTAGATATGTGGTTACTGAGAGGACGGACACACGGTAGATATGTGGTTACTGAGAGGACGGACACACACGGTAGATATGTGGTTACTGAGAGGACGGACACACTGTAGATATGTGGTTACTGAGAGGACGGACACACGTAGATATGTGGTTACTGAGAGGACGGACACACTGTAGATATGTGGTTACTGAGAGGACGGACACACACGGTAGATATGTGGTTACTGAGAGGACGGACACACGGTAGATATGTGGTTACTGAGAGGGACGGACACACACGGTAGATATGTGGTTACTAAGAGGACGGACACATTGTAGATATGTGGTTACTGAGAGGACACACGGTAGATATGTGGTTACTGAGAGGACGGACACACGGTAGATATGTGGTTACTGAGAGGACAGACACACGGTAGATATGTGGTTACTAAGAGGACGGACACACGGTAGATATGTGTTTACTGAGAGGACGGACACACTGTAGATATGTGGTTACTGAGAGGACGGACACACACGGTAGATATGTGGTTACTGAGAGGACGGACACACGGTAGATATGTGGTTACTGAGAGGACGGACACACACGGTAGATATGTGGTTACTAAGAGGACAGACACACGGTAGATATGTGGTTACTAAGAGGACAGACACACGGTAGATATGTGGTTACTGAGAGGACAAACACACGGTAGATATGTGGTTACTAAGAGGACGAACACACGGTAGATATGTGGTTACTGAGAGGACGGACACACACGGTAGATATGTGGTTACTGAGAGGACGGACACACGGTAGATATGTGGTTACTGAGAGGACAGACACACGGTAGATATGTGGTTACTAAGAGGACGAACACACGGTAGATATGTGGTTACTAAGAGGACGAACACACGGTAGATATGTGGTTACTGAGAGGACGGACACACGGTAGATATGTGGTTACTGAGAGGACGGACACACACGGTAGATATGTGGTTACTAAGAGGACGGACACACGGTAGATATGTGGTTACTGAGAGGACGGACACACGGTAGATATGTGGTTACTGAGAGGACGGACACACGGTAGATATGTGGTAGATATGTGGTTACTGAGAGGACGGACACACACGGTAGATATGTGGTTACTAAGAGGACGGACACACTGTAGATATGTGGTTACTGAGAGGACGGACACACGGTAGATATGTGGTTACTGAGAGGACGGACACACGGTAGATATGTGGTTACTGAGAGGACGGACATACGGTAGAGTGGTTACTAAGAGGACGGACACACGGTAGATATGTGTTTACTGAGAGGACGAGACACACACGGTAGATATGTGGTTACTTAGAGGACGGACACACACGGTAGATATGTGGTTACTGAGAGGACGGACACACTGTAGATATGTGGTTACTAAGAGAACAGACACACGGTAGATATGTGGTTACTAAGAGGACAGACACACGGTAGATATGTGGTTACTGAGAGGACAAACACACGGTAGATATGTGGTTACTAAGAGGACGACACACGGTAGATATGTGGTTACTAAGAGGACGGACACACACGGTAGATATGTGGTTACTGAGAGGACAGACACACGGTAGATATGTGGTTACTGAGAGGACGAACACACGGTAGATATGTGGTTACTAAGAGGACGAACACACGGTAGATATGTGGTTACTGAGAGGACGGACACACGGTAGATATGTGGTTACTGAGAGGACGGACACACGGTAGATATGTGGTTACTGAGAGGACAGACACACGGTAGATATGTGGTTACTGAGAGGACGAACACACGGTAGATATGTGGTTACTGAGAGGACGGACACACACGGTAGATATGTGGTTACTGAGAGGACGGACACACGGTAGATATGTGGTTACTGAGAGGACGGACACACACGGTAGATATGTGGTTACTAAGAGGACGGACACACTGTAGATATGTGGTTACTGGGTAGATATGTGGTTACTGAGAGGACGGACACACGGTAGATATGTGGTTACTGAGAGGACGGACACACACGGTAGATATGTGGTTACTAAGAGGACGGACACACTGTAGATATGTGGTTACTGAGGACGGACACACGGTAGATATGTGGTTACTGAGAGGACGGACACACGGTAGATATGTGGTTACTGAGAGGACGGACACACGGTAGATATGTGGTTACTAAGAGGACGGACACACGGTAGATATGTGTTTACTGAGAGGACGGACACACTGTAGATATGTGGTTACTGAGAGGACGGACACACACGGTAGATATGTGGTTACTGAGAGGACGGACACACGGTAGATATGTGGTTACTGAGAGGACAAACACACGGTAGATATGTGGTTACTAAGAGGACGACACACGGTAGATATGTGGTTACTACTGAGAGATATGTGGTTACTGACACACACGGTAGATATGTGGTTACTAAGAGGACGAACACACGGTAGATATGTGGTTACTGAGAGGACGGACACACACTGTAGATATGTGGTTACTGAGAGGACGGACACACGGTAGATATGTGGTTACTAAGAGGACGAACACACGGTAGATATGTGGTTACTGAGAGGACGGACACACGGTAGATATGTGGTTACTGAGAGGACGGACACACGGTAGATATGTGGTTACTGAGAGGACAGACACACGGTAGATATGTGGTTACTAAGAGGACGAACACACGGTAGATATGTGGTTACTGAGAGGGACGGACACACACGAGATATGTGGTTACTGAGAGGACACACACGGTAGATATGTGGTTACTGAGAGGACGGACACACACGGTAGATATGTGGTTACTAAGAGGACGAACACACGGTAGATATGTGGTTACTGAGAGGACGGACACACGGTAGATATGTGGTTACTGAGAGGACGGACACACGGTAGATATGTGGTTACTGAGAGGACGGACACACGGTAGATATGTGGTTACTGAGAGGACGGACACACACGGTAGATATGTGGTTACTAAGAGGACAGACACACGGTAGATATGTGGTTACTAAGAGGACAGACACACGGTAGATATGTGGTTACTGAGAGGACAGACACACGGTAGATATGTGGTTACTGAGAGGACGGACACACTGTAAATATGTGGTTACTAAGAGGACGGGTAGATATGTGGTTACTGAGAGGACGGACACACGGTAGATATGTGGTTACTGAGAGGACGGACACACAAGGTAGATATGTGGTTACTGAGAGGACGGACATACACGGTAGATATGTGGTTACTGAGAGGACGAACACACACGGTAGATATGTGGTTACTGAGAGGACGAACACACGGTAGATATGTGGTTACTGAGAGGACGGACACACACGGTAGATATGTGGTTACTGAGAGGACGAACACACGGTAGATATGTGGTTACTGAGAGGACGGACACACACGGTAGATATGTGGTTACTGAGAGGACGGACACACACGGTAGATATGTGGTTACTGAGAGGACAGACACACGGTAGATATGTGGTTACTGAGAGGACGGACACACTGTAAATATGTGGTTACTAAGAGGACGAACACACTGTAGATATGTGGTTACTGAGAGGACGGACACACTGTAGATATGTGGTTACTGAGAGGACGGACACACGGTAGATATGTGTTTACTGAGAGGACGGACACACTGTAGATATGTGGTTACTGAGAGGACGGACACACACGGTAGATATGTGGTTACTGAGAGGACGGACACACGGTAGATATGTGGTTACTGAGAGGACGGACACACACGGTAGATATGTGGTTACTAAGAGGACAGACACACGGTAGATATGTGGTTACTAAGAGGACAGACACACGGTAGATATGTGGTTACTAAGAGGACAGACACACGGTAGATATGTGGTTACTGAGAGGACAAACACACGGTAGATATGTGGTTACTGTAGAGGGTTACTGAGAGGACACACACGGTAGATATGTGGTTACTGAGAGGACGGACACACGGTAGATATGTGGTTACTGAGAGGACGGACATACGGTAGATATGTGGTTACTAAGAGGACGGACACACGGTAGATATGTGTTTACTGAGAGGACGGACACACTGTAGATATGTGGTTACTGAGAGGACGGACACACACGGTAGATATGTGGTTACTGAGAGGACGGACACACGGTAGATATGTGGTTACTGAGAGGACGGACACACACGGTAGATATGTGGTTACTGAGAGGACAGACACACGGTAGATATGTGGTTACTAAGAGGACGGACACACGGTAGATATGTGGTTACTGAGAGGACAAACACACGGTAGATATGTGGTTACTGAGAGGACGGACACACTGTAGATATGTGGTTACTGAGAGGACGGACACACACGGTAGATATGTGGTTACTGAGAGGACGGACACACGGTAGATATGTGGTTACTGAGAGGACGGACACACACGGTAGATATGTGGTTACTGAGAGGACGGACACACTGTAGATATGTGGTTACTGAGAGGACGGACACACGGTAGATATGTGGTTACTGAGAGGACGGACACACTGTAGATATGTGGTTACTGAGAGGACGGACACACACGGTAGATATGTGGTTACTGAGAGGACGGACACACGGTAGATATGTGGTTACTGAGAGGACGGACACACACGGTAGATATGTGGTTACTAAGAGGACGGACACACTGTAGATATGTGGTTACTGAGAGGACGGACACACGGTAGATATGTGGTTACTGAGAGGACGGACACACGGTAGATATGTGGTTACTGAGAGGACAGGGTAGATATGTGGTTACTAAGAGGACGGACACACGGTAGATATGTGTTACTGAGAGGACGGACACACGGTAGATATGTGGTTACTGAGAGGACGGACACACGGTAGATATGTGGTTACTGAGAGGACGGACACACGGTAGATATGTGGTTACTGAGAGGACGGACACACACGGTAGATATGTGGTTACTAAGAGGACAGACACACGGTAGATATGTGGTTACTAAGAGGACAGACACACGGTAGATATGTGGTTACTGAGAGGACAAACACACGGTAGATATGTGGTTACTAAGAGGACGAACACACGGTAGATATGTGGTTACTGAGAGGACGGACACACACGGTAGATATGTGGTTACTGAGAGGACGGACACACGGTAGATATGTGGTTACTAAGAGGACAGACACACGGTAGATATGTGGTTACTAAGAGGACGGACACACGGTAGATATGTGGTTACTGAGAGGACAAACACACGGTAGATATGTGGTTACTAAGAGGACTGAGATATGTGGTTACTGAGAGGACGGACACACGGTAGATATGTGGTTACTGAGAGGACGGACACACGGTAGATATGTGGTTACTGAGAGGACGGACACACGGTAGATATGTGGTTACTGAGAGGACGGACACACGGTAGATATGTTTACTGAGAGGACGGACACACGGTAGATATGTGGTTACTGAGAGGACGGACACACGGTAGATATGTGGTTACTGAGAGGACGGACACACGGTAGATATGTGGTTACTGAGAGGACGGACACACGGTAGATATGTGGTTACTTAGAGGACACACTGTAGATATGTGGTTACTGAGAGGACGGACACACTGTAGATATGTGGTTACTGAGAAGAGGACGGACACACGGTAGATATGTGGTTACTGAGAGGACGGACACACACGGTAGATATGTGGTTACTGAGAGGACGGACACACGGTAGATATGTGGTTACTGAGAGGACAGGGTAGATATGTGGTTACACACAACACACGGTAGATATGTGGTTACTGAGAGGACGGACACACACGGTAGATATGTGGTTACTGAGAGGACGGACACACGGTAGATATGTGGTTACTGAGAGGACGGACACACACGGTAGATATGTGGTTACTAAGAGGACGGACACACTGGTAGATATGTGGTTACTGAGAGGACGGACACACGGTAGATATGTGGTTACTGAGAGGACGGACACACGGTAGATATGTGGTTACTGAGAGGACGGACACACACGGTAGATATGTGGTTACTGAGAGGACGGACACACACGGTAGATATGTGGTTACTAAGAGGACAGACACACGGTAGATATGTGGTTACTAAGAGGACAGACACACGGTAGATATGTGGTTACTGAGAGGACAGACACACGGTAGATATGTGGTTACTGAGAGGACGGACACACGGTAGATATGTGGTTACTAAGAGGACGAACACACGGTAGATATGTGGTTACTGAGAGGACGAACACACGGTAGATATGTGGTTACTGAGAGGACGGACACACAAGGTAGATATGTGGTTACTGAGAGGACGGACATACACGGTAGATATGTGGTTACTGAGAGGACGAACACACGGTAGATATGTGGTTACTGAGAGGACGGACACACGGTAGATATGTGGTTACTGAGAGGACGGACACACACGGTAGATATGTGGTTACTAAGAGGACGAACACACGGTAGATATGTGGTTACTGAGAGGACGGACACACACGGTAGATATGTGGTTACTGAGAGGACGGACACACGGTAGATATGTGGTTACTGAGAGGACGGACACACGGTAGATATGTGGTTACTGAGAGGACGGACACACGGTAGATAGACTAAGAGGACGGACACACGGTATGTGGTTACTGAGAGGACGGACACACTGTAAATATGTGGTTACTAAGAGGACGAACACACGGTAGATATGTGGTTACTGAGAGGACGGACACACACGGTAGATATGTGGTTACTGAGAGGACGGACACACGGTAGATATGTGGTTACTGAGAGGACAGACACACGGTAGATATGTGGTTACTAAGAGGACGAACACACGGTAGATATGTGGTTACTGAGAGGACGGACACACACGGTAGATATGTGGTTACTGAGAGGACGGACACACGGTAGATATGTGGTTACTGAGAGGACGGACACACACGGTAGATATGTGGTTACTAAGAGGACGGACACACTGTAGATATGTGGTTACTGAGAGGACGGACACACGGTAGATATGTGGTTACTGAGAGGACGGACACACGGTAGATATGTGGTTACTGAGAGGACGGACACACGGTAGATATGTGGTTACTGAGAGGACGGACACACACGGAGACATGTGGTTACTAAGAGGACACACACGGTAGATATGTGGTTACTGAGGACAGACACACGGTAGATATGTGGTTACTGAGAGGACAGACACACGGTAGATATGTGGTTACTGAGAGGACGGACACACTGTAAATATGTGGTTACTAAGAGGACGAACACACGGTAGATATGTGGTTACTGAGAGGACGGGTAGATATGTGGTTACTGAGAGGACGGACACACAAGGTAGATATGTGGTTACTGAGAGGACGGACACACGGTAGATATGTGGTTACTAAGAGGGTAGATATGTGGTTACTGAGAGGACAGACACACGGTAGATATGTGGTTACTGAGAGGACGGACACACTGTAAATATGTGGTTACTAAGAGGACGAACACACTGTAGATATGTGGTTACTGAGAGGACGGACACACTGTAGATATGTGGTTACTGAGAGGACGGACACACGGTAGATATGTGTTTACTGAGAGGACGGACACACTGTAGATATGTGGTTACTGAGAGGACGGACACACACGGTAGATATGTGGTTACTGAGAGGACGGACACACGGTAGATATGTGGTTACTGAGAGGACGGACACACACGGTAGATATGTGGTTACTAAGAGGACAGACACACGGTAGATATGTGGTTACTAAGAGGACAGACACACGGTAGATATGTGGTTACTGAGAGGACAAACACACGGTAGATATGTGGTTACTAAGAGGACGAACACACGGTAGATATGTGGTTACTGAGAGGACGGACACACACGGTAGATATGTGGTTACTTAGAGGACGGACACACTGTAGATATGTGGTTACTGAGAGGACGGACACACTGTAGATATGTGGTTACTGAGAGGACGGACACACGGTAGATATGTGGTTACTGAGAGGACGGACACACGGTAGATATGTGGTTACTGAGAGGACGGACACACACGGTAGATATGTGGTTACTGAGAGGACGGACACACACGGTAGACACTAAGAGGACGGACACACTGTAGATATGTGGTTACTGAGAGGACGGACACACGGTAGATATGTGGTTACTGAGAGGACGGACACACGGTAGATATGTGGTTACTGAGAGGACGGACACTACACACGGTAGATATGTGTTTACTGAGAGGACGGACACACTGTAGATATGTGGTTACTGAGAGGACGGACACACACGGTAGATATGTGGTTACTGAGAGGACGGACACACGGTAGATATGTGGTTACTGAGAGGACGGACACACACGGTAGATATGTGGTTACTAAGAGGACAGACACACGGTAGATATGTGGTTACTAAGAGGACAGACACACGGTAGATATGTGGTTACTGAGAGGACAAACACACGGTAGATATGTGGTTACTAAGAGGACGAACACACGGTAGATATGTGGTTACTGAGAGGACGGACACACACGGTAGATATGTGGTTACTGAGAGAGATATGTGGTTACTGAGAGGACGGACACACGGTAGATATGTGGTTACTGAGAGGACGGACACACGGTAGATATGTGGTTACTGAGAGGACGGACACACGGTAGATATGTGGTTACTTAGAGGACGGACACACTGTAGATATGTGGTTACTGAGAGGACGGACACACTGTAAATATGTGGTTACTAAGAGGACGAACACACGGTAGATATGTGGTTACTGAGAGGACGGACACACACGGTAGATATGTGGTTACTGAGAGGACGGACACACGGTAGATATGTGGTTACTGAGAGGACAGACACACGGTAGATATGTGGTTACTAAGAGGACGGACACACGGTAGATATGTGGTTACTGAGAGGACGGACACACACGGTAGATATGTGGTTACTGAGAGGACGGACACACGGTATATATGTGGTTACTGAGAGGACGGACACACACGGTAGATATGTGGTTACTAAGAGGACGGACACACTGTAGATATGTGGTTACTGAGAGGACGGACACACGGTAGATATGTGGTTACTGAGAGGACGGACACACGGTAGATATGTGGTTACTGAGAGGACGGACACACGGTAGATATGTGGTTACTGAGAGGACGGACACACACGGTAGACATGTGGTTACTAAGAGGACAGACACACGGTAGATATGTGGTTACTAAGAGGACAGACACACGGTAGATATGTGGTTACTGAGAGGACAGACACACGGTAGATATGTTGTTACTGAGAGGACGGACACACTGTAAATATGTGGTTACTAAGAGGACGAACACACGGTAGATATGTGGTTACTGAGAGGACGAACACACGGTAGATATGTGGTTACTGAGAGGACGGACACACAAGGTAGATATGTGGTTACTGAGAGGACGGACATACACGGTAGATATGTGGTTACTGAGAGGACGAACACACACGGTAGATATGTGGTTACTGAGAGGACGAACACACGGTAGATATGTGGTTACTGAGAGGACGGACACACACGGTAGATATGTGGTTACTAAGAGGACGAACACACGGTAGATATGTGGTTACTGAGAGGACGGACACACACGGTAGATATGTGGTTACTGAGAGGACGGACACACACGGTAGATATGTGGTTACTGAGAGGACAGACACACGGTAGATATGTGGTTACTGAGAGGACGGACACACTGTAAATATGTGGTTACTAAGAGGACGAGAGATATGTGGTTACTGAGAGGACGGACACACTGTAGATATGTGGTTACTGAGAGGACGGACACACGGTAGATATGTGTTTACTGAGAGGACGGACACACTGTAGATATGTGGTTACTGAGAGGACGGACACACACGGTAGATATGTGGTTACTGAGAGGACGGACACACGGTAGATATGTGGTTACTGAGAGGACAGACACACGGTAGATATGTGGTTACTAAGAGGACGAACACACGGTAGATATGTGGTTACTGAGAGGGTAGATATGTGGTTACTGAGAGGACGGACACACGGTAGATATGTGGTTACTGAGAGGACGGACACACACGGTAGATATGTGGTTACTAAGAGGACGGACACACTGTAGATATGTGGTTACTGAGAGGACGGACACACGGTAGATATGTGGTTACTGAGAGGACGGACACACGGTAGATATGTGGTTACTGAGAGGACGGACACACGGTAGATATGTGGTTACTGAGAGGACGGACACACGGTAGATATGTGGTTACTAAGAGAGGAGATATGTGGTTACTAAGAGGACAGACACACGGTAGATATGTGGTTACTGAGAGGACAGACACACGGTAGATATGTGGTTACTGAGAGGACGGACACACTGTAAATATGTGGTTACTAAGAGGACGAACACACGGTAGATATGTGGTTACTGAGAGGACGAACACACGGTAGATATGTGGTTACTGAGAGGACGGACACACAAGGTAGATATGTGGTTACTGAGAGGACGGACACACACGGTAGATATGTGGTTACTGAGAGGACGACACACACGGTAGATATGTGGTTACTGAGAGGACGGACACACGGTAGATATGTGGTTACTGAGAGGACGGACACACACGGTAGATATGTGGTTACTAAGAGGACGAACACACGGTAGATATGTGGTTACTGAGAGGACGGACACACACGGTAGATATGTGGTTACTGAGAGGACGGACACACGGTAGATATGTGGTTACTGAGAGAGGACACACACGGTAGATATGTGGTTACTGAGAGGACACACACGGTAGATATGTGGTTACTGAGAGGACGGACACACGGTAGATATGTGGTTACTGAGAGGACGGACACACACGGTAGATATGTGGTTACTGAGAGGACGGACACACGGTAGATATGTGGTTACTGAGAGGACGGACACACGTAGATATGTGGTTACTGAGAGGACGGACACACGGTAGATATGTGGTTACTGAGAGGACGGACACACGGTAGATATGTGGTTACTGAGAGGACGGACACACGGTAGATATGTGGTTACTGAGAGGACGGACACACTGTAGATATGTGGTTACTGAGGACAAACACACGGTAGATTGTGGTTACTGAGAGGACGGACACACACGGTAGATATGTGGTTACTGAGAGGACGGACACACGGTAGATATGTGGTTACTGAGAGGACAGACACACGGTAGATATGTGGTTACTACACACGTAGATATGTGGTTACTGAGAGGACGGACACACACAGGTAGATATGTGGTTACTGAGAGGACGGACACACGGTAGATATGTGGTTACTGAGAGGACGGACACACACGGTAGATATGTGGTTACTGAGAGGACGGACACGGTAGATATGTGGTTACTGAGAGGACGGACACACGGTAGATATGTGGTTACTGAGAGGACGGACACACGGTAGATATGTGGTTACTAAGAGGACGGACACACGGTAGATATGTGGTTACTGAGAGGACGGACACACACGGTAGATATGTGGTTACTGAGGGACGACACACGGTAGATATGTGGTTACTGAGGACAGGACAGACACACGGTAGATATGTGGTTACTGAGAGGACGAACACACGGTAGATATGTGGTTACTGAGAGGACGGAACACACGGTAGATATGTGGTTACTGAGAGGACGGACACACGGTAGATATGTGGTTACTGAGAGGACGGACAGATATGTGGTTACACACACACACGGTAGATATGTGGTTACTGAGAGGACGGACACACGGTAGATATGTGGTTACTGAGAGGACGGACACACACGGTAGATATGTGGTTACTAAGAGGACGGGTAGATATGTGGTTACTGACACACACACGGTAGATATGTGGTTACTGAGAGGACGGACACACGGTAGATATGTGGTTACTGAGAGGACAGACACACGGTAGATATGTGGTTACTGAGAGGACGGACACACTGTAGATATGTGGTTACTGAGAGGACGGACACACTGTAGATATGTGGTTACTGAGAGGACGGACACACTGGTAGATATGTGGTTACTGAGAGGAGATATGTGGTTACTGAGAGGACGGACACACTGTAGATATGTGGTTACTGAGAGGACGGACACACACGGTAGATATGTGGTTACTAAGAGGACGGACACACGGTAGATATGTGGTTACTGAGAGGACAGACACACGGTAGATATGTGGTTACTAAGAGGACGAACACACGGTAGATATGTGGTTACTAAGAGGACGAACACACGGTAGATATGTGGTTACTGAGAGGACGGACACACGGTAGATATGTGGTTACTGAGAGGACGGACACACACGGTAGATATGTGGTTACTAAGAGGACGAACACACGGTAGATATGTGGTTACTGAGAGGACGGACACACGGTAGATATGTGGTTACTGAGAGGACGGACACACGGTAGATATGTGGTTACTGACAGGTAGATATGTGGTTACTGAGAGGACGGACACACGGTAGATATGTGGTTACTAAGAGGACAGACACACGGTAGATATGTGGTTACTAAGAGGACAGACACACGGTAGATATGTGGTTACTGAGAGGACAGACACACGGTAGATATGTGGTTACTGAGAGGACGGACACACTGTAAATATGTGGTTACTAAGAGGACGAACACACGGTAGATATGTGGTTACTGAGAGGACGAACACACGGTAGATATGTGGTTACTGAGAGGACGGACACACAAGGTAGATATGTGGTTACTGAGAGGACGGACATACACGGTAGATATGTGGTTACTGAGAGGACGAACACACACGGTAGATATGTGGTTACTGAGAGGACGAACACACGGTAGATATGTGGTTACTGAGAGGACGGACACACACGGTAGATATGTGGTTACTGAGAGGACGAACACACGGTAGATATGTGGTTACTGAGAGGACGGACACACACGGTAGATATGTGGTTACTGAGAGGACGGACACACGGTAGATATGTGGTTACTGAGAGGACGGACACACGGTAGATATGTGGTTACTGAGAGGACGGACACACGGTAGATATGTGGTTACTGAGAGGACGGACACACGGTAGATATGTGGTTACTGAGAGGACGGACACACGGTAGATATGTGGTTACTGAAGAGGACGGACACACTGTAAATATGTGGTTACTAAGAGGACGACACACGGTAGATATGTGGTTACTGAGAGGACGGACACACGGTAGATTACTGAGAGGACGGACACACGGTAGATATGTGGTTACTGAGAGGACAGACACACGGTAGATATGTGGTTACTAAGAGGACGAACACACGGTAGATATGTGGTTACTGAGAGGACGGACACACGGTAGATATGTGGACTGAGAGGACACACACGGTAGATATGTGGTTACTGAGAGGACGGACACACGGTAGATATGTGGTTACTGAGGGACGGACACACGGTAGATATGTGGTTACTGAGAGGACGGACACACGGTAGATATGTGGTTACTGAGAGGACGGACACACGGTAGATATGTGGTTACTGAGAGGACGGACACACGGTAGATATGTGGTTACTGAGAGGACGGACACACACGGTAGATATGTGACTGAGAGGACAACACACGGTAGATATGTGGTTACTGAGGACAGACACACGGTAGATATGTGGTTACTGAGACACACACGGTAGATATGTGGTTACTGAGAGGACGGACACACTGTAGATATGTGGTTACTAAGAGGACGGACACACGGTAGATATGTGGTTACTGAGAGGACGGACACACGGTAGATATGTGGTTACTGAGAGGACGGACACACAAGGTAGATATGTGGTTACTGAGAGGACACACACGGTAGATATGTGGTTACTGAGAGGAGAGGTAGATATGTGGTTACTGAGAGGACGACACACGGTAGATATGTGGTTACTGAGAGGACGGACACACGGTAGATATGTGGTTACTGAGAGGACGGACACACGGTAGATATGTGGTTACTGAGAGGACGGACACACACGGTAGATATGTGGTTACTGAGAGGACGGACACACACGGTAGATATGTGGTTACTGAGAGGACAGACACACGGTAGATATGTGGTTACTGAGACTAAGAGGACGGACACACGGTAGATATGTGGTTACTGAGAGGACGGACACACTGTAGATATGTGGTTACTGAGAGGACGGACACACACGGTAGATATGTGGTTACTGAGAGGACGGACACACTGTAGATATGTGGTTACTGAGAGGACGGACACACACGGTAGATATGTGGTTACTGAGAGGACGGACACACGGTAGATATGTGGTTACTGAGAGGACAGACAGGTAGATATGTGGTTACTAAGAGGACAGACACACGGTAGATATGTGGTTACTGAGAGGACAAACACACGGTAGATATGTGGTTACTGAGAGGACGGACACACGGTAGATATGTGGTTACTGAGAGGACGGACACACACGGTAGATATGTGGTTACTTAGAGGACGGACACACTGTAGATATGTGGTTACTGAGAGGACGGACACACTGTAGATATGTGGTTACTGAGAGGACGGACACACGGTAGATATGTGGTTACTGAGAGGACGGACACACGGTAGATATGTGGTTACTGAGAGGACGGACACACACGGTAGATATGTGGTTACTGAGAGGACGGACACACACGGTAGATATGTGGTTACTAAGAGGACGGACACACTGTAGATATGTGGTTACTGAGAGGACGGACACACGGTAGATATGTGGTTACTGAGAGGACGGACACACGGTAGATATGTGGTTACTGAGAGGACGGACACACGGTAGATATGTGGTTACTAAGAGGACGGACACACGGTAGATATGTGTTTACTGACGGACACACTGTAGATATGTGGTTACTGAGAGGACGGACACACACGGTAGATATGTGGTTACTGAGAGGACGGACACACACGGTAGATATGTGGTTACTGAGAGGACGGACACACACGGTAGATATGTGGTTACTAAGAGGACAGACACACGGTAGATATGTGGTTACTAAGAGGACAGACACACGGTAGATATGTGGTTACTGAGAGGACAAACACACGGTAGATATGTGGTTACTAGAGTGGTTACTGGAGGACGGACACACACGGTAGATATGTGGTTACTGAGAGGACGGACACACGGTAGATATGTGGTTACTGAGAGGACGGACACACGGTAGATATGTGGTTACTGAGAGGACGGACACACGGTAGATATGTGGTTACTGAGAGGACGGACACACGGTAGATATGTGGTTACTTAGAGGACGGACACACTGTAGATATGTGGTTACTGAGAGGACGGACACACTGTAAATATGTGGTTACTAAGAGGACGAACACACGGTAGATATGTGGTTACTGTAGATATGTTTACTGAGAGGACGGACACACGGTAGATATGTGGTTACTGAGAGGACAGACACACGGTAGATATGTGGTTACTAAGAGGACGAACACACGGTAGATATGTGGTTACTGAGAGGACGGACACACACGGTAGATATGTGGTTACTGAGAGGACGGACACACGGTAGATATGTGGTTACTGAGAGGACGGACACACACGGTAGATATGTGGTTACTAAGAGGACGGACACACTGTAGATATGTGGTTACTGAGAGGACGGACACACGGTAGATATGTGGTTACTGAGAGGACGGACACACGGTAGATATGTGGTTACTGAGAGGACGGACACACGGTAGATATGTGGTTACTGAGAGGACGGACACACACGGTAGACATGTGGTTACTAAGTAGTTACTAAGAGGACAGACACACGGTAGATATGTGGTTACTGAGAGGACAGACACACGAGATATGTGGTTACTGACGGACACACTGTAAATATGTGGTTACTAAGAGGACGAACACACGGTAGATATGTGGTTACTGAGAGGACGGACACACGGTAGATATGTGGTTACTGAGAGGACGGACACACGGTAGATATGTGGTTACTGAGAGGACGGACACACGGTAGATATGTGGTTACTGAGAGGACGAACACACACGGTAGATATGTGGTTACTGAGAGGACGAACACACGGTAGATATGTGGTTACTGAGAGGACGGACACACACGGTAGATATGTGGTTACTAAGAGGACGAACACACGGTAGATATGTGGTTACTGAGAGGACGGACACACACGGTAGATATGTGGTTACTGAGAGGACGGACACACACGGTAGATATGTGGTTACTGAGAGGACAGACACACGGTAGATATGTGGTTACTGAGAGGACGGACACACACGGTAGATATGTGGTTACTGAGAGGACGGACACACTGTAGATATGTGGTTACTGAGAGGACGGACACACGGTAGATATGTGGTTACTGAGAGGACGGACACACTGTAGATATGTGGTTACTGAGAGGACGGACACACACGGTAGATATGTGGTTACTGAGAGGACGGACACACGGTAGATATGTGGTTACTGAGAGGACGGACACACACGGTAGATATGTGGTTACTAAGAGGACAGACACACGGTAGATATGTGGTTACTAAGAGGACAGACACACGGTAGATATGTGGTTACTGAGAGGACAAACACACGGTAGATATGTGGTTACTAAGAGGACGAACACACGGTAGATATGTGGTTACTGAGAGGACGGACACACACGGTAGATATGTGGTTACTGAGAGGACGGACACACGGTAGATATGTGGTTACTGAGAGGACGGACACACTGTAGATATGTGGTTACTGAGAGGACGGACACACGGTAGATATGTGGTTACTGAGAGGACGGACACACGGTAGATATGTGGTTACTGAGAGGACGGACACACGGTAGATATGTGGTTACTGAGAGGACGGACACACGGTAGATATGTGGTTACTGAGAGGACGGACACACGGTAGATATGTGGTTACTGAGAGGACGGACACACTGTAGATATGTGGTTACTGAGAGGACGGACACACACGGTAGATATGTGGTTACTGAGAGGACGGACACACGGTAGATATGTGGTTACTGAGAGGACGGACACACACGGTAGATATGTGGTTACTAAGAGGACGGACACACTGTAGATATGTGGTTACTGAGAGGACGGACACACGGTAGATATGTGGTTACTGAGAGGACGGACACACGGTAGATATGTGGTTACTGAGAGGACGGACACACGGTAGATATGTGGTTACTGACACACACGGTAGATATGTGGTTACTGAGAGGACGGACACACGGTAGACACTGTAGATATGTGGTTACTAAGAGGACAGACACACGGTAGATATGTGGTTACTAAGAGGACAGACGGACACAAACACACGGTAGATATGTGGTTACTAAGAGGACGAACACACGGTAGATATGTGGTTACTGAGAGGACGGACACACACGGTAGATATGTGGTTACTGAGAGGACGGACACACGGTAGATATGTGGTTACTGAGAGGACGGACACACGGTAGATATGTGGTTACTGAGAGGACGGACACACGGTAGATATGTGGTTACTGAGAGGACGGACACACTGTAGATATGTGGTTACTGAGAGGACGGACACACTGTAAATATGTGGTTACTAAGAGGACGAACACACGGTAGATATGTGGTTACTGAGAGGACGGACACACACGGTAGATATGTGGTTACTGAGAGGACGGACACACGGTAGATATGTGGTTACTGAGAGGACAGACACACGGTAGATATGTGGTTACTAAGAGGACACACACGGTAGATATGTGGTTACTGAGAGGACGGACACACACGGTAGACTGACACACACGGTAGATATGTGGTTACTGAGAGGACGGACACACACGGTAGATATGTGGTTACTAAGAGGACGGACACACTGTAGATATGTGGTTACTGAGAGGACGGACACACGGTAGATATGTGGTTACTGAGAGGACGGACACACTGTAGATATGTGGTTACTGAGAGGACGGACACACACGGTAGATATGTGGTTACTGAGAGGACGACAGACACACGGTAGATATGTGGTTACTGAGAGGACGGACACACGGTAGATATGTGGTTACTAAGAGGACGGACACACGGTAGATATGTGGTTACTGAGAGGACAGACACACGAGATATGTGGTTACTGAGAGGACGGACACACACGGTAGATATGTGGTTACTGAGAGGACGGACACAGATATGTGGTTACTGAGAGGACGGACACACGGTAGATATGTGGTTACTGAGGACGGACACACGGTAGATATGTGTTTACTGAGAGGACGGACACACTGTAGATATGTGGTTACTGAGAGGACGGACACACACGGTAGATATGTGGTTACTGAGAGGACGGACACACGGTAGATATGTGGTTACTAAGAGGACGAACACACGGTAGATATGTGGTTACTGAGAGGACGGACACACGGTAGATATGTGGTTACTGAGAGGTGGTTACGGACACACACTGTAGATATGTGGTTACTGAGAGGACGGACACACTGTAAATATGTGGTTACTAAGAGGACGAACACACGGTAGATATGTGGTTACTGAGAGGACAGACACACACGGTAGATATGTGGTTACTGAGAGGACGGACACACACGGTAGATATGTGGTTACTGAGAGGACAGACACACGGTAGATATGTGGTTACTGAGAGGACGGACACACGGTAGATATGTGGTTACTGAGAGGACGGACACACGGTAGATATGTGGTTACTGAGAGGACGGACACGGACACACACGGTAGATATGTGGTTACTGAGAGGACGGACACACGGTAGATATGTGGTTACTGAGAGGACGAACACACGGTAGATATGTGGTTACTGAGAGGACGGACACACTGTAGATATGTGGTTACTGAGAGGACGGACACACGGTAGATATGTGGTTACTGAGAGGACGGACACACGGTAGATATGTTACTGAGAGGACAGACACACACGGTAGATATGTGGTTACTAAGAGGACGGACACACTGGTAGATATGTGGTTACTGAGAGACGGACACACGGTAGATATGTGGTTTACTGAGAGGACGGACAGATATGTGGTTACTGAGAGGACGGACACACGGTAGATATGTGGTTACTAAGAGGACACACGGTAGATATGTGGTTACTAAGAGGACGGACACACGGTAGATATGTGGTTACTGAGAGGACGGACACACTGTAGATATGTGGTTACTGAGAGGACGGACACACACGGTAGATATGTGGTTACTGAGAGGACGGACACACGGTAGATATGTGGTTACTGAGAGGACGGACACACACGGTAGATATGTGGTTACTAAGAGGACGAACACACGGTAGATATGTGGTTACTGAGAGGACAGACACACGGTAGATATGTGGTTACTGAGAGGACAGACACACGGTAGATATGTGGTTACTAAGAGGACGGACACACGGTAGATATGTGGTTACTGAGAGGACGGACACACACGGTAGATATGTGGTTACTGAGAGGACGGACACACGGTAGATATGTGGTTACTAGAGGACGGACACACGGTAGATATGTGGTTACTGAGAGGACGGACACACGGTAGATATGTGGTTACTGGTAGATATGTGGTTACTGAGAGGACAGACACACGGTAGATATGTGGTTACTAAGAGGACGAACACACGGTAGATATGTGGTTACTAAGAGGACAGACACACGGTAGATATGTGGTTACTGAGAGGACGGACACACGGTAGATATGTGGTTACTGAGAGGACGGACACACACGGTAGATATGTGGTTACTGAGAGGACGGACACACGGTAGATATGTGGTTACTGAGAGGACGGACACACTGTAGATATGTGGTTACTGAGAGGACGGACACACTGTAGATATGTGGTTACTGAGAGGACGGACACACGGTAGATATGTGGTTACTGAGAGGACGGACACACTGTAGATGTGGTTACTGAGAGGACGGACACACGGTAGATATGTGGTTACTGAGAGGACGGACACACGGTAGATATGTGGTTACTGGTAGATATGTGGTTACTAAGAGGACGGACACACGGTAGATATGTGGTTACTGAGAGGACGGACACACACGGTAGATATGTGGTTACTGAGAGGACGGACACACGGTAGATATGTGGTTACTGAGAGGACGGACACACGGTAGATATGTGGTTACTGAGAGGACGGACACACGGTAGATATGTGGTTACTAAGAGGACGGACACACGGTAGATATGTGGTTACTGAGAGGACGGACACACTGTAGATATGTGGTTACTGAGACACACACGGTAGATATGTGGTTACTGAGAGGACGGACACACGGTAGATATGTGGTTACTGAGAGGACGGACACACACGGTAGATATGTGGTTACTAAGAGGACAGACACACGGTGTAGATATGTTACTGAGAGGACAAACACACGGTAGATATGTGGTTACTAAGACACACACGGTAGATATGTGGTTACTGAGAGGACGGACACACACGGTAGATATGTGGTTACTGAGAGGACAGACACACGGTAGATATGTGGTTACTGAGAGGACGGACACACGGTAGATATGTGGTTACTGAGAGGACGGACACACGGTAGATATGTGGTTACTGAGAGGACGGACACACGGTAGATATGTGGTTACTGAGAGGACGGACACACTGTAGATATGTGGTTACTAAGAGGACGAACACACGGTAGATATGTGGTTACTGAGAGGACAGACACACACGGTAGATATGTGGTTACTGAGAGGACGGACACACGGTAGATATGTGGTTACTGAGAGGACAGACACACGGTAGATATGTGGTTACTAAGAGGACGGACACACACGGTAGATATGTGGTTACTGAGAGGACGGACACACACGGTAGATATGTGGTTACTGAGAGGACGGACACACGGTAGATATGTGGTTACTGAGAGGACGGACACACACGGTAGATATGTGGTTACTGAGAGGACTGAGACACACACGGTAGATATGTGGTTACTGAGAGGACGGACACACTGTAGATTACTGAGAGGACGGACACACACGGTAGATATGTGGTTACTGAGAGGACACACACGGTAGATATGTGGTTACTGAGAGGACGGACACACACGGTAGATATGTGGTTACTAAGAGGACGGACACACAGATATGTGGTTACTGAGAGGACGGACACACGGTAGATATGTGGTTACTGAGAGGACGGACACACGGTAGATATGTGGTTACTGAGAGGACGGACACACGGTAGATATGTGGTTACTGAGAGGACGGACACACGGTAGAGTGGTTACTAAGAGACGGACACGGTAGATATGTGGTTACTGAGAGGACGGACACACGGTAGATATGTGGTTACTGAGAGGACGGACACACACGGTAGATATGTGGTTACTGAGAGGACGGACACACGGTAGATATGTGGTTACTGAGAGGACGGACACACACGGTAGATATGTGGTTACTAAGAGGACAGACACACGGTAGATATGTGGTTACTAAGAGGACAGACACACGGTAGATATGTGGTTACTGAGAGGACAAACACACGGTAGATATGTGGTTACTAAGAGGACGAACACACGGTAGATATGTGGTTACTGAGAGGACACACACACGGTAGATATGTGGTTACTGAGAGGACGGACACACGGTAGATATGTGGTTACTGAGATATGTGGTTACTGAGAGGACACACACGGTAGATATGTGGTTACTGAGAGGACGGACACACGGTAGATATGTGGTTACTTAGAGGACGGACACACTGTAGATATGTGGTTACTGAGAGGACGGACACACTGTAAATATGTGGTTACTAAGAGGACGAACACACGGTAGATATGTGGTTACTGAGAGGACGGACACACACGGTAGATATGTGGTTACTGAGAGGACGGACACACGGTAGATATGTGGTTACTGAGAGGACAGACACACGGTAGATATGTGGTTACTGAGAGGACGGACACACACGGTAGATATGTGGTTACTGAGAGGACGGACACACGGTAGATATGTGGTTACTGAGAGGACGGACACACGGTAGATATGTGGTTACTAAGAGGACGGACACACTGTAGATTACTGAGAGGACGGACACACGGTAGATATGTGGTTACTGAGACACACACGGTAGATATGTGGTTACTGAGAGGACGGACACACGGTAGATATGTGGTTACTGAGAGGACGGACACACACGGTAGATATGTGGTTACTGAGAGGACAGACACACGGTAGATATGTGGTTACTAAGAGGACAGACACACGGTAGATATGTGGTTACTGAGAGGACAGACACACACTGAGAGGACGGACAGTAAATATGTGGTTACTAAGAGGACGAACACACGGTAGATATGTGGTTACTGAGAGGACGGAACACACGGTAGATATGTGGTTACTGAGAGGACGGACACACAAGGTAGATATGTGGTTACTGAGAGGACGGACACACACGGTAGATATGTGGTTACTGAGAGGACGGACACACGGTACACGGTAGATATGTGGTTACTGAGAGGACGGACACACGGTAGATATGTGGTTACTGAGAGGACGGACACACACGGTAGATATGTGGTTACTGAGAGGACAGACACACGGTAGATATGTGTGTTACTGAGAGGACGGACACACGTAGATATGTGGTTACTAAGAGGACGAACACACGGTAGATATGTGGTTACTGAGAGGACGGACACACGGTAGATATGTGGTTACTGAGAGGACGGACACACACGGTAGATATGTGGTTACTGAGAGGACGGACATGTGGTTACACGGTAGATATGTGGTTACTGAGAGGACGGACACACGGTAGATATGTGGTTACTGAGAGGACGGACACACGGTAGATATGTGGTTACTGAGAGGACAGGTAGATATGTGGTTACTGAGAGGACACACACGGTAGATATGTGGTTACTGAGAGGACGGACACACACGGTAGATATGTGGTTACTGAGAGGACGGACACACGGTAGATATGTGGTTACTGAGAGGACGGACACACGGTAGATATGTGGTTACTAAGAGGACGGACACACGGTAGATATGTGGTTACTGAGAGGACGGACACACGGTAGATATGTGGTTACTGAAGAGGACAGACACACGGTAGATATGTGGTTACTGAGAGGACGGACACACGGTAGATATGTGGTTACTGAGAGGACGGACACACACGGTAGATATGTGGTTACTGAGAGGACGGACACACGGTAGATATGTGGTTACTGAGAGGACGGACACACACGGTAGATATGTGGTTACTGAGGAGGACACACGGTAGATATGTGGTTACTGAGAGGACGGACACACGGTAGATATGTGGTTACTGAGAGGACACACGGTAGATATGTGGTTACTGAGAGGACGGACACACGGTAGATATGTGGTTACTGAGAGGACGGACACACGGTAGATATGTGGTTACTAAGAGGACGGACACACGGTAGATATGTGGTTACTGAGAGGACGGACACACTGTAGATATGTGGTTACTGAGAGGACGGACACACACGGTAGATATGTGGTTACTGAGAGGACGGACACACGGTAGATATGTGGTTACTGAGAGGACGGACACACACGGTAGATATGTGGTTACTAAGAGGACAGACACACGGTAGATATGTGGTTACTAAGAGGACAGACACAGATATGTGGTTACTGAGAGGACAAACACACGGTAGATATGTGGTTACTAAGAGGACGAACACACGGTAGATATGTGGTTACTGAGAGGACGGACACACACGGTAGATATGTGGTTACTGAGAGGACGGACACACGGTACTGAGAGGACGGACGGTAGATATGTGGTTACTAAGAGGACGGACACACACGGTAGATATGTGGTTACTGAGAGGACGGACTGAGAGGACACACACTGTAGATATGTGGTTACTGAGAGGACGGACACACTGTAAATATGTGGTTACTAAGAGGACGAACACACGGTAGATATGTGGTTACTGAGAGGACGGACACACACGGTAGATATGTGGTTACTGAGAGGAGAGGACACACACGGTAGATATGTGGTTACTAAGAGGACGAACACACTGTAGATATGTGGTTACTGAGAGGACACACACGGTAGATATGTGGTTACTGAGAGGACGGACACACGGTAGATATGTGGTTACTGAGAGGACGGACACACACGGTAGATATGTGGTTACTGAGAGGACGGACACACTGTAGATATGTGGTTACTGAGAGACGGACACACGGTAGATATGTGGTTACTGAGAGGACGGACACACTGAGAGGACACACGGTAGATATGTGGTTACTGAGAGGACGGACACACGGTAGATATGTGGTTACTGAGAGGACGGACACACACGGTAGATATGTGGTTACTGAGAGGACGGACACACTGTAGATATGTGGTTACTGAGAGGACGGACACACGGTAGATATGTGGTTACTGAGAGGGACGGACACACGGTAGATATGTGGTTACTGAGAGGACACACGGTAGATATGTGGTTACTGAGAGGACGGACACACGGTAGATATGTGGTTACTAAGAGGAGGACACACACACGGTAGATATGTGGTTACTGAGAGGACGACACACACGGTAGATATGTGGTTACTGAGAGGACGGACACACACGGTAGATATGTGGTTACTGAGAGGACAGACACACGGTAGATATGTGGTTACTAAGAGGACAGACACACGGTAGATATGTTTACTGAGAGGACGGACACACGGTAGATATGTGGTTACTGAGAGGACGGACACACGGTAGATATGTGGTTACTGAGAGGACGGACACACACGGTAGATATGTGGTTACTAAGAGGACGGACACACTGTAGATATGTGGTTACTGAGAGGACGGACACACGGTAGATATGTGGTTACTGAGAGGAGGACGAGAGGACACACACGGTAGATATGTGGTTACTGAGAGGACGGACACACGGTAGATATGTGGTTACTGAGAGGACGGACACACGGTAGATATGTGGTTACTAAGAGGACGGACACACTGTAGATATGTGGTTACTGAGACACACACACGGTAGATATGTGGTTACTGAGAGGACGGACACACGGTAGATATGTGGTTACTGAGAGGACGGACACACGGTAGATATGTGGTTACTGAGAGGACGGACACACGGTAGATATGTGGTTACTAAGAGGACGGACACACGGTAGATATGTGGTTACTGAGAGGACGGACACACTGTAGATATGTGGTTACTGAGAGGACGGACACACACGGTAGATATGTGGTTACTGAGAGGACGGACACACGGTAGATATGTGGTTACTGAGAGGACGGACACACACGGTAGATATGTGGTTACTAAGAGGACAGACACACGGTAGATATGTGGTTACTAAGAGGACAGACACACGGTAGATATGTGGTTACTGAGAGGACAAACACACGGTAGATATGTGGTTACTAAGAGGACGAACACACGGTAGATATGTGGTTACTGAGAGGACGGACACACACGGTAGATATGTGGTTACTGAGAGGACGGACACACGGTAGATATGTGGTTACTGACACACACGGTAGATATGTGGTTACTGAGAGGACGGACACACGGTAGATATGTGGTTACTGAGAGGACGGACACACGGTAGATATGTGGTTACTGAGAGGACGGACACACGGTAGATATGTGGTTACTGAGAGGACGGACACACTGTAAATATGTGGTTACTAAGAGGACGAACACACGGTAGATATGTGGTTACTGAGAGGACGACACACACGGTAGATATGTGGTTACTGAGAGGACGGACACACGGTAGATATGTGGTTACTGAGAGGACAGACACACGGTAGATATGTGGTTACTAAGAGGACGAACACACGGTAGATATGTGGTTACTGAGAGGACGGACACACACGGTAGATATGTGGTTACTGAGAGGACGGAGAGGACGGACACACACGGTAGATATGTGGTTACTGAGAGGACGGACACACGGTAGATATGTGGTTACTGAGAGGACGGACACACGGTAGATATGTGGTTACTGAGAGGACGGACACACGGTAGATATGTGGTTACTGAGAGGACGGACACACACGGTAGATATGTGGTTACTAAGAGGACAGACACACGGTAGATATGTGGTTACTAAGAGGACAGACACACGGTAGATATGTGGTTACTGAGAGGACAGACACACGGTAGATATGTGGTTACTGAGAGGACGGACACACGGTAGATATGTGGTTACTAAGAGGACGAACACACGGTAGATATGTGGTTACTGAGAGGACGAACACACGGTAGATATGTGGTTACTGAGAGAGGTAGATATGTGGTTACTGAGACGGACACACGGTAGATATGTGGTTACTAAGAGGACGAACACACGGTAGATATGTGGTTACTGAGAGGACGGACACACGGTAGATATGTGGTTACTGAGAGGACGGACACACACGGTAGATATGTGGTTACTGAGAGGACGGACACACACGGTAGATATGTGGTTACTGAGAGGACAGACACACGGTAGATATGTGGTTACTGAGAGGACGGACACACTGTAAATATGTGGTTACTAAGAGGACGGGTAGATATGTGGTTACTGAGAGGACACACACGGTAGATATGTGGTTACTGAGAGGACGGACACACAAGGTAGATATGTGGTTACTGAGAGGACGGACACACGGTAGATATGTGGTTACTGAGAGGACGGACACACACGGTAGATATGTGGTTACTGAGAGGACGAACACACGGTAGATATGTGGTTACTGAGAGGACGGACACACACGGTAGATATGTGGTTACTAAGAGGACGAACACACGGTAGATATGTGGTTACTGAGAGGACAGACACACGGTAGATATGTGGTTACTGAGAGGACGGACACACGGTAGATATGTGGTTACTGAGAGGACAGACACACGGTAGATATGTGGTTACTAAGAGGACGGACACACGGTAGATATGTGGTTACTAAGAGGACGGACACACACGGTAGATATGTGGTTACTAAGAGGACGGACACACACGGTAGATATGTGTTTACTAAGAGGACGAACACACGGTAGATATGTGGTTACTAAGAGGACAGACACACGGTAGATATGTGGTTACTAAGAGGACAGACACACGGTAGATATGTGGTTACTGAGAGGACAAACACACGGTAGATATGTGGTTACTAAGAGGACGAACACACACGGTAGATATGTGGTTACTAAGAGGACGGACACACACGGTAGATATGTGGTTACTGAGAGGACGGACACACTGTAGATATGTGGTTACTGAGAGGACGGACACACACGGTAGATATGTGGTTACTGAGAGGACGGACACACGGTAGATATGTGTTTACTAAGAGGACGGACACACACGGTAGATATGTGGTTACTTAGAGGACGGACACACACGGTAGATATGTGGTTACTGAGAGGACGGACACACGGTAGATATGTGGTTACTTAGAGGACGGACACACACGGTAGATATGTGGTTACTGAGAGGACGGACACACGGTAGATATGTGGTTACTGAGAGGACGGACACACACGGTAGATATGTGGTTACTAAGAGGACGAACACACGGTAGATATGTGGTTATTGAGAGGACAGACACACGGTAGATATGTGGTTACTAAGAGACACACACTGTAGATATGTGGTTACTGAGAGGACGGACACACACGGTAGATATGTGTTTACTAAGAGGACGGACACACGGTAGATATGTGGTTACTAAGAGGACGGACACACACGGTAGATATGTGTTTACTAAGAGGACGAACACACGGTAGATATGTGGTTACTAAGAGGACAGACACACGGTAGATATGTGGTTACTAAGAGGACAGACACACGGTAGATATGTGGTTACTAAGAGGACAGACACACGGTAGATATGTGGTTACTGAGAGGACAACACACGGTAGATATGTGGTTACTAAGAGGAGAGATATGTGGTTACTAAGAGGACGGACACACACGGTAGATATGTGGTTACTGACTGTAGATATGTGGTTACTGAGAGGACACACACACGGTAGATATGTGGTTACTGAGAGGACGAACACACGGTAGATATGTGGTTACTGAGAGGACGGACACACGGTAGATATGTGGTTACTGAGAGGACGGACACACGGTAGATATGTGGTTACTAAGAGGACGGACACACACGGTAGATATGTGGTTACTGAGAGGACGGACACACGGTAGATATGTGGTTACTGAGAGGACGGACACACTGTAGATATGTGGTTACTGAGAGGACGGACACACACGGTAGATATGTGGTTACTGAGAGGACGGACACACACGGTAGATATGTGGTTACTGAGAGGACGGACACACGGTAGATATGTGGTTACTGAGAGGACGGACACACGGTAGATATGTGGTTACTGAGAGGACGGACACACACGGTAGATATGTGGTTACTGAGAGGACGGACACACTGTAGATATGTGGTTACTGAGAGGACGGACACACGGTAGATATGTGGTTACTGAGAGGACGGACACACTGTAGATATGTGGTTACTGAGAGGACGGACACACACGGTAGATATGTGGTTACTGAGAGGACGGACACACGGTAGATATGTGGTTACTGAGAGGACGGACACACTGTAGATATGTGGTTACTCAAGAGGACGGACACACTGTAGATATGTGGTTACAGAGGACACACGGTAGATATGTGGTTACTGAGAGGACGGACACACGGTAGATATGTGGTTACTGAGAGGACGGACACACGGTAGATATGTGGTTACTGAGAGATACACACGGTAGATATGTGGTTACTGAGAGGACGGACACACGGTAGATATGTGGTTACTGAGAGGACGGACACACTGTAGATATGTGGTTACTGAGAGGACGGACACACGGTAGATATGTGGTTACTGAGAGGACGGACACACGGTAGATATGTGGTTACTGAGAGGACGGACACACACGGTAGATATGTGGTTACTGAGAGAGGACAGACACACGGTAGATATGTGGTTACTGAGAGGACGGACACACGGTAGATATGTGGTTACTGAGAGGACAACACACACGGTAGATATGTGGTTACTAAGAGGACGGACACACGGTAGATATGTGGTTACTGAGAGGACGGACACACGGTAGATATGTGGTTACTGAGAGGACGGACACACGGTAGATATGTGGTTACTGAGAGGACGGACACACGGTAGATATGTGGTTACTGAGAGGACGGACACACGGTAGATATGTGGTTACTGAGAGGACGGACACACACGGTAGATATGTGGTTACTGAGAGGACGGACACACTGTAGATATGTGGTTACTGAGAGGACGGACACACGGTAGATATGTGGTTACTAAGAGGACGAACACACGGTAGATATGTGGTTACTGAGAGGACGGACACACACGGTAGATATGTGGTTACTGAGAGGACGGACACACGGTAGATATGTGGTTACTGAGAGGACACACACGGTAGATATGTGGTTACTAAGAGGGACGGACACACGGTAGATATGTGGTTACTGAGAGGACGGACACACACGGTAGATATGTGGTTACTGAGAGGACGGACACACGGTAGATATGTGGTTACTGAGAGGACAGACACACGGTAGATATGTGTTTACTAAGAGGACGGACACACTGTAGATATGTGGTTACTGAGAGGACGGACACACTGTAGATATGTGGTTACTGAGAGATACACACGGTAGATATGTGGTTACTGAGAGGACGGACACACGGTAGATATGTGGTTACTGAGAGGACGGACACACACGGTAGACATGTGGTTACTAAGAGGACAGACACACGGTAGATATGTGGTTACTAAGAGGACAGACACATGGTAGATATGTGGTTACTGAGAGGACAGACACACGGTAGATATGTGGTTACTGAGAGGACGGACACACTGTAAATATGTGGTTACTAAGAGGACGAACACACGGTAGATATGTGGTTACTGAGAGGACGAACACACGGTAGATATGTGGTTACTGAGAGGACGGACACACAAGGTAGATATGTGGTTACTGAGAGGACGGACACACACGGTAGATATGTGGTTACTGAGAGGACGAACACACACGGTAGATATGTGGTTACTGAGAGGACGAACACACGGTAGATATGTGGTTACTGAGAGGACGGACACACACGGTAGATATGTGGTTACTGAGAGGACGGACACACGGTAGATATGTGGTTACTGAGAGGACGGACACACGGTAGATATGTGGTTACTGAGAGGACGGACACACGGTAGATATGTGGTTACTGAGAGGACGGACACACGGTAGATATGTGGTTACTGAGAGGACGGACTAAGAGGACAGACACACGGTAGATATGTGGTTACTGAGAGGACGGACACACTGTAGATATGTGGTTACTGAGAGGACAAACACACGGTAGATATGTGGTTACTGAGAGGACGGACACACTGTAGATATGTGGTTACTTAGAGGACGGACACACACGGTAGATATGTGGTTACGGACACACTGTAGATATGTGGTTACTGAGAGGACGGACACACGGTAGATATGTGGTTACTGAGAGGACGGACACACTGTAGATATGTGGTTACTGAGAGGACGGACACACACGGTAGATATGTGGTTACTGAGAGGACGGACACACACGGTAGATATGTGGTTACTGAGAGGACGGACACACACGGTAGATATGTGGTTACTGAGAGGACGGACACACTGTAGATATGTGGTTACTGAGAGGACGGACACACTGTAGATATGTGGTTACTGAGAGGACACACACTGTAGATATGTGGTTACTGAGAGGACGGACACACACGGTAGATATGTGGTTACTGAGAGGACGAGTAGATATGTGGTTACTGAGAGGACACACACTGTAGATATGTGGTTACTGAGAGGACGGACACACACGGTAGATATGTGGTTACTGAGAGGACGGACACACGGTAGATATGTGGTTACTGAGAGGACGGACACACACGGTAGATATGTGGTTACTAAGAGGACGGACACACTGTAGATATGTGGTTACTGAGAGGACGGACACACGGTAGATATGTGGTTACTGAGAGGACGGACACACGGTAGATATGTGGTTACTGAGAGGACGGACACACGGTAGATATGTGGTTACTGACTGACACACGAGATATGTGGTTACTGAGAGGACACACACGGTAGATATGTGGTTACTGAGAGGACAGACACACGGTAGATATGTGGTTACTGAGAGGACACACACGGTAGATATGTGGTTACTGAGAGGACAAACACACGGTAGATATGTGGTTACTGAGAGGACGACACACACGGTAGATATGTGGTTACTGAGAGGACGGACACACGGTAGATATGTGGTTACTGAGAGGACGGACACACTGTAGATATGTGGGTACTGAGAGGACGGACACACACGGTAGATATGTGGTTACTGAGAGGACGGACACACACGGTAGATATGTGGTTACTAAGAGGACGGACACACGGTAGATATGTGGTTACTAAGAGGACGGACACACACGGTAGATATGTGTTTACTAAGAGGACGGACACACGGTAGATATGTGGTTACTAAGAGGACGGACACACACGGTAGATATGTGTTTACTAAGAGAGGGTAGATATGTGGTTACTAAGAGGACGAACACACGGTAGATATGTGGTTACTAAGAGGACAGACACACGGTAGATATGTGGTTACTAAGAGGACAGACACACGGTAGATATGTGGTTACTGAGAGGACAAACACACGGTAGATATGTGGTTACTAAGAGGACGAACACACACGGTAGATATGTGGTTACTAAGAGGACGGACACACACGGTAGATATGTGGTTACTAAGAGGACGGACACACACGGTAGATATGTGGTTACTGAGAGGACGGACACACACGGTAGATATGTGGTTACTGAGAGGACGGACACACGGTAGATATGTGGTTACTAAGAGGACGGACACACACGGTAGATATGTGGTTACTGAGAGGACGGACACACACGGTAGATATGTGGTTACTGAGAGGACGGACACACGGTAGATATGTGGTTACTGAGAGGACGGACACACACGGTAGATATGTGGTTACTGAGAGGACGGACACACACGGTAGATATGTGGTTACTAAGAGGACGGACACACTGTA
This sequence comes from Oncorhynchus nerka, assembly GCF_034236695.1. Classification (NCBI taxonomy): domain Eukaryota; kingdom Metazoa; phylum Chordata; class Actinopteri; order Salmoniformes; family Salmonidae; genus Oncorhynchus; species Oncorhynchus nerka. The sequence continues at coordinate 88,004,663 of NC_088417.1, forward strand.
GATATGTGGTTACTGAGAGGACGGACACACTGTAGATATGTGGAGGACTGACTACAGAGGACTGAGAGGACGGACACACTGTAGATATGTGGTTACTGAGAGGACGGACACACGGTAGATATGTGGTTACTGAGAGGACGGACACACGGTAGATATGTGGTTACTGAGAGGACGGACACACACGGTAGATATGTGGTTACTGAGAGGACGGACACACTGGTAGATATGTGGTTACTGAGAGGACGGACACACGGTAGATATGTGGTTACTGAGAGGACGGACACACTGTAGATATGTGGTTACTGAGAGGACGGACACACACGGTAGATATGTGGTTACTGAGAGGACTGAGATATGTGGTTACTGAGAGGACGGACACACACGGTAGATATGTGGTTACTGAGAGGACGGACACACTGTAGATATGTGGTTACTGAGAGGACGGACACACGGTAGATATGTGGTTACTGAGAGGACGGACACACGGTAGATATGTGGTTACTGAGAGGACGGACACACGAGATATGTGGTTACTGAGAGGACGGACACACGGTAGATATGTGGTTACTAAGAGGACGGACACACGGTAGATATGTGGTTACTGAGAGGACGGACACACTGTAGATATGTGGTTACTGAGAGACTGAGAGGACACACACGGTAGATATGTGGTTACTGAGAGGACGGACACACACGGTAGATATGTGGTTACTAAGAGGACAGACACACGGTAGATATGTGGTTACTAAGAGGACAGACACACGGTAGATATGTGGTTACTGAGAGGACAAACACACGGTAGATATGTGGTTACTAAGAGGACGACACACGGTAGATATGTGGTTACTGAGAGGACGGACACACACGGTAGATATGTGGTTACTGAGAGGACGGACACACGGACACACTGTAGATATGTGGTTACTGAGAGGACGGACACACGGTAGATATGTGGTTACTGAGAGGACGGACACACGGTAGATATGTGGTTACTGAGAGGACGGACACACGGTAGATATGTGGTTACTGAGAGGACGGACACACTGTAGATATGTGGTTACTGAGAGGACGGACACACGGTAGATATGTGGTTACTGAGAGGACTGAGAGGACGGACACACACGGTAGATATGTGGTTACTAAGAGGACGAACACACGGTAGATATGTGGTTACTGAGAGGACGGACACACACGGTAGATATGTGGTTACTAAGAGGACGGACACACGGTAGATATGTGGTTACTGAGAGGACGGACACACGGTAGATATGTGGTTACTGAGAGGACGGACACACGGTAGATATGTGGTTACTGAGAGGACGGACACACGGTAGATATGTGGTTACTAAGAGGACGGACACACGGTAGATATGTGGTTACTGAGAGGACGGACACACGGTAGATTGTGGTTACTGAGAGGACGGACACACACGGTAGATATGTGGTTACTGAGAGGACGGACACACGGTAGATATGTGGTTACTGAGAGGACGGACACACACGGTAGATATGTGGTTACTGAGAGGACAGACACACGGTAGATATGTGGTTACTACTAGATATGTGGTTACTGAGAGGACAAACACACGGTAGATATGTGGTTACTAAGAGGACGGAACACACGGTAGATATGTGGTTACTGAGAGGACGGACACACGGTAGATATGTGGTTACTGAGAGGACGGACACACGGTAGATATGTGGTTACTGAGAGGACGGACACACGGTAGATATGTGGTTACTGAGAGGACGGACACACGGTAGATATGTGGTTACTGAGAGGACACACACGGTAGATATGTGGTTACTGAGAGGACGGACACACTGTAGATATGTGGTTACTGAGAGGACGGACACACACACACGGTAGATATGTGGTTACTGAGAGGACGGACACACACGGTAGATATGTGGTTACTGAGAGGACGGACACACGGTAGATATGTGGTTACTGATATGTGGTTACTAAGAGGACGGACACACGGTAGATATGTGGTTACTGAGAGGACGGACACACGGTAGATATGTGCTTACTGAGAGGACGGACACACGGTAGATATGTGGTTACTGAGAGGACGGACACACTGTAGATATGTGGTTACTAAGAGGACGGACACACTGTAGATATGTGGTTACTGAGAGGACGGACACACGGTAGATATGTGGTTACTGAGAGGACGGACACACGGTAGATATGTGGTTACTGAGAGGACGGACACACGGTAGATATGTGGTTACTGAGAGGACGGACACACGGTAGATATGTGGTTACTGAGAGGACGGACACACACGGTAGATATGTGGTTACTGAGAGGACTGGTAGATATGTGGTTACTGAGAGGACGGACACACGGTAGATATGTGGTTACTGAGAGGACGGACACACACGGTAGATATGTGGTTACTAAGAGGACAGACACACGGTAGATATGTGGTTACTAAGAGGACAGGACACACACACGGTAGATATGTGGTTACTAAGAGGACGAACACACGGTAGATATGTGGTTACTGAGAGGACGGACACACACGGTAGATATGTGGTTACTGAGAGGACGGACACACGGTAGATATGTGGTTACTGAGAGGACGGACACACGGTAGATATGTGGTTACTGAGAGGACGGACACACGGTAGATATGTGGTTACTGAGAGGACGGACACACAGTAGATATGTGGTTACTTAGAGGACGGACACACTGTAGATATGTGGTTACTGAGAGGACGGACACACTAGATATGTGGTTACTGAGAGGACGACACACTGAGAGGACGGTAGATATGTGGTTACTAAGAGGACGAACACACGGTAGATATGTGGTTACTGAGAGGACGGACACACAGTAGATATGTGGTTACTTAGAGGACGGACACACGGTAGATATGTGGTTACTGAGAGGACGGACACACACGGTAGATATGTGGTTACTGAGAGGACGGACACACGGTAGATATGTGGTTACTGAGAGGACGGACTGAGAGGACACACACGGTAGATATGTGGTTACTGAGAGGACGGACACACGGTAGATATGTGGTTACTGAGAGGACGGACACACACGGTAGATATGTGGTTACTGAGAGGACGGACACACGGTAGATATGTGGTTACTGAGAGGACGGACACACGGTAGATATGTGGTTACTGAGAGGACAGACACACGGTAGATATGTGGTTACTAAGAGGACGGACACACGGTAGATATGTGGTTACTGAGATATGTGGTTACTAAGAGACACACACGGTAGATATGTGGTTACTGAGAGGACGGACACACGGTAGATATGTGGTTACTGAGAGGACGGACACACGGTAGATATGTGGTTACTGAGAGGACGGACACACGGTAGATATGTGGTTACTGAGAGGACGGACACACGGTAGATATGTGGTTACTGAGAGGACGGACACACGGTAGATATGTGGTTACTGAGAGGACGGACACACACGGTAGATATGTGGTTACTGAGAGGACGGACACACTGTAGATATGTGGTTACTGAGAGGACGGACACACGGTAGATATGTGGTTACTGAGAGGACGGACACACTGTAGATATGTGGTTACTGAGAGGACGGACACACACGGTAGATATGTGGTTACTGAGAGGACGGACACACGGTAGATATGTGGTTACTGAGAGGACGGACACACACGGTAGATATGTGGTTACTGAGAGGACGGACACACGGTAGATATGTGGTTATGGACACACGGTAGATATGTGGTTACTGAGAGGACGGACACACGGTAGATATGTGGTTACTGAGAGGACGGACACACTGGTAGATATGTGGTTACTGAGAGGACGGACACACACGGTAGATATGTGGTTACTGAGAGGACGGACACACGGTAGATATGTGGTTACTGAGAGGACGGACACACACGGTAGATATGTGGTTACTAAGAGGACAGACACACGGTAGATATGTGGTTACTAAGAGGACACACACACGGTAGATATGTGGTTACTGAGAGGACAGACTAAGAGGACGAACACACGGTAGATATGTGGTTACTGAGAGGACGGACACACACGGTAGATATGTGGTTACTGAGAGGACGGACACACGGTAGATATGTGGTTACTGAGAGGACGGACACACGGTAGATATGTGGTTACTGAGAGGACGGACACACGGTAGATATGTGGTTACTGAGAGGACGGACACACGGTAGATATGTGGTTACTGAGAGGACGGACACACGGTAGATATGTGGTTACTGAGAGGACGGACACACAGTAGATATGTGGTTACTTAGAGGACGGACACACGGTAGATATGTGGTTACTGAGAGGACGGACACACACGGTAGATATGTGGTTACTGAGAGGACGGACACACGGTAGATATGTGGTTACTGAGAGGACAGACACACGGTAGATATGTGGTTACTAAGAGGACGAACACACGGTAGATATGTGGTTACTGAGAGGACGGACACACGGTAGATATGTGGTTACTGAGAGGACGGACACACGGTAGATATGTGGTTACTGAGAGGACGGACACACACGGTAGATATGTGGTTACTAAGAGGAGATATGTGGTTACTGAGAGGACGGACACACGGTAGATATGTGGTTACTGAGAGGACGGACACACGGTAGATATGTGGTTACTGAGAGGACGGACACACGGTAGATATGATATGTGTTACTGAGAGGACGGACACACTGGTAGATATGTGGTTACTGAGAGGACGGACACACACGGTAGATATGTGGTTACTGAGAGGACGGACACACGGTAGATATGTGGTTACTGAGAGGACGGACACACACGGTAGATATGTGGTTACTAAGAGGACAGACACACGGTAGATATGTGGTTACTAAGAGGACAGACACACGGTAGATATGTGGTTACTGAGAGGACAAACACACGGTAGATATGTGGTTACTAAGAGGACGAACACACGGTAGATATGTGGTTACTGAGAGGACGGACACACACGGTAGATATGTGGTTACTGAGAGGACGGACACACGGTAGATATGTGGTTACTGAGAGGACGGACACACGGTAGATATGTGGTTACTGAGAGGACGGACACACGGTAGATATGTGGTTACTGAGAGGACGGACACACAGATATGTGGTTACGAGAGGTAGATATGTGGTTACTGAGAGGACGGACACACGGTAGATATGTGGTTACTGAGGACGGAGAGGACGGACACACACGGTAGATATGTGGTTACTGAGAGGACGGACACACGGTAGATATGTGGTTACTGAGAGGACAGACACACAGATATGTGGTTACTAAGAGGACGGGTAGATATGTGGTTACTGAGAGGACGGATATGTGGTTACTGAGAGGACGGACACACGTAGATATGTGGTTACTGAGAGGACGGACACACACGGTAGATATGTGGTTACTAAGAGGACGGACACACGGTAGATATGTGGTTACTGAGAGGGACACACGGTAGACACACGGTAGATATGTGGTTACTAAGAGGACGAACACACGGTAGATATGTGGTTACTGAGAGGACAGACACACGGTAGATATGTGGTTACTGAGAGGACAGACACACGGTAGATATGTGGTTACTAAGAGGACGGACACACGGTAGATATGTGGTTACTGAGAGGACAGACACACGGTAGATATGTGGTTACTGAGAGGACGGACACACTGTAAATATGTGGTTACTAAGAGGACGAACACACGGTAGATATGTGGTTACTGAGAGGACGAACACACGGTAGATATGTGGTTACTGAGAGGACGGACACACAAGGTAGATATGTGGTTACTGAGAGGACGGACACACACGGTAGATATGTGGTTACTGAGAGGACGAACACACACGGTAGATATGTGGTTACTGAGAGGACGAACACACGGTAGATATGTGGTTACTGAGAGGACGGACACACACGGTAGATATGTGGTTACTAAGAGGACGAACACACGGTAGATATGTGGTTACTGAGAGGACGGACACACACGGTAGATATGTGGTTACTGAGAGGACGGACACACACGGTAGATATGTGGTTACTGAGAGGACAGACACACGGTAGATATGTGGTTACTGAGAGGACGGACACACTGTAAATATGTGGTTACTAAGAGGACGAACACACTGTAGATATGTGGTTACTGAGAGGACGGACACACTGTAGATATGTGGTTACTGAGAGGACGGACACACGGTAGATATGTGTTTACTGAGAGGACGGACACACTGTAGATATGTGGTTACTGAGAGGACGGACACACACGGTAGATATGTGGTTACTGAGAGGACGGACACACGGTAGATATGTGGTTACTGAGAGGACAGACACACGGTAGATATGTGGTTACTAAGAGGAGGAGATATGTGGTTACTAAGAGGACACACACGGTAGATATGTGGTTACTGAGAGGACGGAACACACGTAGATATGTGGTTACTAAGAGGACGAACACACGGTAGATATGTGGTTACTGAGAGGACGGACACACGGTAGATATGTGGTTACTGAGAGGACGGACACACTGGTAGATATGTGGTTACTGAGAGGACGGACACACTGTAGATATGTGGTTACTGAGAGGACACACACGGTAGATATGTGGTTACTGAGAGGACGGACACACGGTAGATATGTGGTTACTGAGAGGACACACACGGTAGATATGTGGTTACTGAGAGGACGGACACACTGTAGATATGTGGTTACTGAGAGGACGGACACACGGTAGATATGTGGTTACTGAGAGGACGGACACACTGTAGATATGTGGTTACTGAGAGGACGGACACACACGGTAGATATGTGGTTACTGAGAGGACGGACACACGGTAGATATGTGGTTACTGAGAGGACGGACACACACGGTAGACACTACGGTAGATATGTGGTTACTGAGAGGACGGACACACGGTAGATATGTGGTTACTGAGAGGACGGACACACGGTAGATATGTGGTTACTGAGAGGACGGACACACGGTAGATATGTGGTTACTGAGAGGACGGACACACGGTAGATATGTGGTTACTAAGAGGACGGACACACGGTAGATATGTGTTTACTGAGAGGACGGACACACTGTAGATATGTGGTTACTGAGAGGACGGACACACACGGTAGATATGTGGTTACTGAGAGGACGGACACACGGTAGATATGTGGTTACTGAGAGGACGGACACACACGGTAGATATGTGGTTACTAAGAGGACAGACACACGGTAGATATGTGGTTACTGAGAGGACAGACACACGGTAGATATGTGGTTACTGAGAGGACAAACACACGGTAGATATGTGGTTACTAAGAGGACGAACACACGGTAGATATGTGGTTACTGAGAGGACGGACACACGGTAGATATGTGGTTACTGAGAGGACGGACACACGGTAGATATGTGGTTACTGAGAGGACGGACACACGGTAGATATGTGGTTACTGAGAGGACGGACACACGGTAGATATGTGGTTACTGAGAGGACGGACACACGGTAGATATGTGGTTACTAAGAGAGGACGGACACACGGTAGATATGTGGTTACTGAGAGGACGGACACACTGTAAATATGTGGTTACTAAGAGGACGAACACACGGTAGATATGTGGTTACTGAGAGGACGGACACACACGGTAGATATGTGGTTACTGAGAGGACAGACACACGGTAGATATGTGGTTACTGAGAGGACAGACACACGGTAGATATGTGGTTACTAAGAGGACGAACACACGGTAGATATGTGGTTACTGAGAGGACGGACACACACGGTAGATATGTGGTTACTGAGAGGAGGTACGAGAGGACGGACACACACGGTAGATATGTGGTTACTAAGAGGACGGACACACTGTAGATATGTGGTTACTGAGAGGACGGACACACGGTAGATATGTGGTTACTGAGAGGACGGACACACGGTAGATATGTGGTTACTGAGAGGACGGACACACGGTAGATATGTGGTTACTGAGAGGACGGACACACACGGTAGATATGTGGTTACTGAGAGGACAGACACACGGTAGATATGTGGTTACTAAGAGGACAGACACACGGTAGATATGTGGTTACTGAGAGGACAGACACACGGTAGATATGTGGTTACTGAGAGGACGGACACACTGTAAATATGTGGTTACTAAGAGGACGAACACACGGTAGATATGTGGTTACTGAGAGGACGAACACACGGTAGATATGTGGTTACTGAGAGGACGGACACACACGGTAGATATGTGGTTACTGAGAGGACGGACACACGGTAGATATGTGGTTACTGAGAGGACGAACACACGGTAGATATGTGGTTACTGAGAGGACGGACACACGGTAGATATGTGGTTACTGAGAGGACGGTTACACACGGTAGATATGTGGTTACTAAGACGACACACGGTAGATATGTGGTTACTGAGAGGACGGACACACACGGTAGATATGTGGTTACTGAGAGGACGGACACACACGGTAGATATGTGGTTACTGAGAGGACAGACACACGGTAGATATGTGGTTACTGAGAGGACGGACATACACGGTAGATATGTGGTTACTGAGAGGACGACACACGGTAGATATGTGGTTACTGAGAGGACACACGGTAGATATGTGGTTACTGAGAGGACGGACACACGGTAGATATGTGGTTACTGAGAGGACGGACACACTGTAGATATGTGGTTACTGAGAGGACGGACACACACGGTAGATATGTGGTTACTGAGAGGACGGACACACGGTAGATATGTGGTTACTGAGAGGACAGACACACGGTAGATATGTGGTTACTAAGAGGACAGACACACGGTAGATATGTGGTTACTAAGAGGACAGACACACGGTAGATATGTGGTTACTGAGAGGACAACACACACGGTAGATATGTGGTTACTAAGAGGACGAACACACGGTAGATATGTGGTTACTGAGAGGACGGACACACACGGTAGATATGTGGTTACTGAGAGGACTGACACACTGAGATATGTGGTTACTGAGAGGACGGACACACTGTAGATATGTGGTTACTGAGAGGACGGACACACACGGTAGATATGTGGTTACTGAGACACACGGTAGATATGTGGTTACTGAGAGGACGGACACACACGGTAGATATGTGGTTACTGAGAGGACGGACACACTGTAGATATGTGGTTACTGAGAGGACGGACACACACGGTAGATATGTGGTTACTGAGAGGACGGACACACTGTAGATATGTGGTTACTGAGAGGACGGACACACGGTAGATATGTGGTTACTGAGAGGACGGACACACGGTAGATATGTGGTTACTGAGAGGACGGACACACACGGTAGATATGTGGTTACTAAGAGGACGGACACACTGTAGATATGTGGTTACTGAGAGGACGGACACACGGTAGATATGTGGTTACTGAGAGGACGGACACACGGTAGATATGTGGTTACTGAGAGGACGGACACACGGTAGATATGTGGTTACTGAGAGGACGGACACACGGTAGATATGTGGTTACTGAAGAGACACACGGTAGATATGTGACTGAGAGGACACACTGTAGATATGTGGTTACTGAGAGGACGGACACACACGGTAGATATGTGGTTACTGAGAGGACGGACACACGGTAGATATGTGGTTACTGAGAGGACGGACACACACGGTAGATATGTGGTTACTAAGAGGACAGACACACAGGTAGATATGTGGTTACTAAGAGGACAGACACACGGTAGATATGTGGTTACTGAGAGGACAAACACACGGTAGATATGTGGTTACTAAGAGGACACACACGGTAGATATGTGGTTACTGAGAGGACGGACACACACGGTAGATATGTGGTTACTGACGGACACACGGTAGATATGTGGTTACTGAGAGGACGGACACACGGTAGATATGTGGTTACTGAGAGGACGGACACACGGTAGATATGTGGTTACTGAGAGGACGGACACACGGTAGATATGTGGTTACTTAGAGGACGGACACACTGTAGATATGTGGTTACTGAGAGGACGGACACACTGTAGATATGTGGTTACTAAGAGGACGGAACACACGGTAGATATGTGGTTACTGAGAGGACGGACACACACGGTAGATATGTGGTTACTGAGAGGACAGACACACGGTAGATATGTGGTTACTGAGAGGACAGACACACGGTAGATATGTGGTTACTAAGAGGACGAACACACGGTAGATATGTGGTTACTGAGAGGACGGACACACACGGTAGATATGTGGTTACTGAGAGGACGGACACACGGTAGATATGTGGTTACTGAGAGGACGGACACACACGGTAGATATGTGGTTACTAAGAGGACGGACACACTGTAGATATGTGGTTACTGAGAGGACGGACACACGGTAGATATGTGGTTACTGAGAGGACGGACACACGGTAGATATGTGGTTACTGAGAGGACGGACACACGGTAGATATGTGGTTACTGAGAGGACGGACACACACGGTAGATATGTGGTTACTAAGAGGACAGACACACGGTAGATATGTGGTTACTGAGAGGACAGACACACGGTAGATATGTGGTTACTGAGAGGACAGACACACGGTAGATATGTGGTTACTGAGAGGACGGACACACGGTAGATATGTGGTTACTAAGAGGACGAACACACGGTAGATATGTGGTTACTGGTAGATATGTGGTTACTGAGAGGACGGACACACGGTAGATATGTGGTTACTGAGAGGACGGACACACACGGTAGATATGTGGTTACTGAGAGGACGGACACACGGTAGATATGTGGTTACTGAGAGGACGGTAGATATGTGGTTACTAAGACACACACGGTAGATATGTGGTTACTGAGAGGACGGACACACACGGTAGATATGTGGTTACTGAGAGGACGGACACACGGTAGATATGTGGTTACTGAGAGGACGACACACGGTAGATATGTGGTTACTGAGAGGACGGACACACACGGTAGATATGTGGTTACTGAGAGGACGACACACACGGTGATATGTGGTTACTGAGAGGACGGACACACGGTAGATATGTGGTTACTGAGAGGACGGACACACACGGTAGATATGTGGTTACTGAGGTAGATATGTGGTTACTGAGAGGACGGACACACACGGTAGATATGTGGTTACTAAGAGAGGTAGATATGTGGTTACTGAGAGGACACACACGGTAGATATGTGGTTACTGAGAGGACGGACACACACGGTAGATATGTGGTTACTGAGAGGACGAACACACGGTAGATATGTGGTTACTGAGAGGACGGACACACACGGTAGATATGTGGTTACTAAGAGGACGAACACACGGTAGATATGTGGTTACTGAGAGGACGGACACACACGGTAGATATGTGGTTACTGAGAGGACAGACACACGGTAGATATGTGGTTACTAAGAGGACACACACGGTAGATATGTGGTTACTGAGAGGACGGACACACACGGTAGATATGTGGTTACTGAGAGGACAGACACACGGTAGATATGTGGTTACTGAGGGACAGACACACGGTAGATATGTGGTTACTAAGAGGACGGACACACGGTAGATATGTGGTTACTAAGAGGACGGACACACACGGTAGATATGTGGTTACTAAGAGGACGGACACACACGGTAGATATGTGGTTACTGAGAGGACTATGTGGTTACTGAGAGGACGGACACACACGGTAGATATGTGGTTACTGAGAGGACGGACACACGAGATATGTGTTTACTAAGAGGACGGACACACACGGTAGATATGTGGTTACTGAGAGGACGGACACACACGGTAGATATGTGGTTACTGACTAGATATGTGGTTACTGAGAGGACGGACACACACGGTAGATATGTGGTTACTGAGAGGACGGACACACGGTAGATATGTGGTTACTGAGAGGACGGACACACGGTAGATATGTGGTTACTGAGAGGACGGACACACGGTAGATATGTGGTTACTAAGAGGACGAACACACGGTAGATATGTGGTTACTGAGAGGACAGACACACGGTAGATATGTGGTTACTAAGAGGACGGACACACGGTAGATATGTGGTTACTAAGAGGACGGACACACACGGTAGATATGTGTTTACTAAGAGGACGGACACACGGTAGATATGTGGTTACTAAGAGGACGGACACACACGGTAGATATGTGTTTACTAAGAGGACGAACACACGGTAGATATGTGGTTACTAAGAGGACAGACACACGGTGGTTACTTACTAAGAGGACAGACACACGGTAGATATGTGGTTACTGAGGACAGACACACGGTAGATATGTGGTTACTGAGACAAACACACGGTAGATATGTGGTTACTGAGAGGACGGACACACACGGTAGATATGTGGTTACTAAGAGGACGAACACACGGTAGATATGTGGTTACTGAGAGGACGAACACACGGTAGATATGTGGTTACTGAGAGGACGGACACACAAGGTAGATATGTGGTTACTGAGAGGACGGACACACGGTAGATATGTGTTTACTACACACACACGGTAGATATGTGGTTACTGAGAGGACGGACACACGGTAGATATGTGGTTACTGAGAGGACGGACACACGGTAGATATGTGGTTACTGAGAGGACGGACACACACGGTAGATATGTGGTTACTGAGAGGACGGACACACGGTAGATATGTGGTTACTTAGAGGACGGACACACACGGTAGATATGTGGTTACTGAGAGGACGGACACACGGTAGATATGTGGTTACTGAGAGGACGGACACACTGTAGATATGTGGTTACTGAGAGGACGGACACACACGGTAGATATGTGGTTACTTAGAGGACGGACACACACGGTAGATATGTTGTTACTGAGAGGACGGACACACTGTAGATATGTGGTTACTAAGAGAACGGACACACTGTAGATATGTGGTTACTGAGAGGACGGACACACTGTAGATATGTGGTTACTGAGAGGACGGACACACACTGTAGATATGTGGTTACTTAGAGGACGGACACACTGTAGATATGTGGTTACTGAGAGGACGGACACACTGTAGATATGTGGTTACTGAGAGGACGGACACACACGGTAGATATGTGGTTACTGAGAGGACGGACACACGGTAGATATGTGGTTACTGAGAGGACGGACACACACGGTAGATATGTGGTTACTGAGAGGACGGACACACGGTAGATATGTGGTTACTGAGAGGACACACACACGGTAGATATGTGGTTACTAAGAGGACGAACACACGGTAGATATGTGGTTACTGAGAGGACGGACACACACGGTAGATATGTGGTTACTGAGAGGACGGACACACGGTAGATATGTGGTTACTGAGAGGACGAACACACGGGAGATATGTGGTTATGTAGATATGTTTACTGAGAGGACGGACACACACACGGTAGATATGTGGTTACTGAGAGGACGGACACACACGGTAGATATGTGGTTACTGAGAGGACGGGTAGATATGTGGTTACTGGACACACACGGTAGATATGTGGTTACTGAGAGGACGGACACACGGTAGATATGTGGTTACTGAGAGGACGGACACACGGTAGATATGTGGTTACTGAGAGGACGGACACACGGTAGATATGTGGTTACTGAGAGGACGGACACACGGACTGAGACGTAGATATGTGGTTACTGAGAGGACGGACACACACGGTAGATATGTGGTTACTGAGAGGACGGACACACTAGATATGTGGTTACTGAGACACGGACACACGGTAGATATGTGGTTACTGAGAGGAGATATGTGGTTACTGAGACACACACGGTAGATATGTGGTTACTGAGAGGACGGACACACACGGTAGATATGTGGTTACTAAGAGAGGACGGACACACGGTAGATATGTGGTTACTAAGAGGACGGACACACGGTAGATATGTGGTTACTGAGAGGACGGACACACGGTAGATATGTGGTTACTGAGAGGACGGACACACGGTAGATATGTGGTTACTGAGAGGACGGACACACGGTAGATATGTGGTTACTGAGAGGACGGACACACGGTAGATATGTGGTTACTGAGAGGTAGATATGTGGTTACTGGACACACACGGTAGATATGTGGTTACTGAGAGGACGGACACACGGTAGATATGTGGTTACTGAGAGGACGGACACACGGTAGATATGTGGTTACTGAGAGGACGGACACACGGTAGATATGTGGTTACTGAGAGGACGGACACACACGGTAGATATGTGGTTACTGAGAGGACGGACACACGGTAGATATGTGGTTACTGAGAGGACGGACACACGGTAGATATGTGGTTACTAAGAGGACGGACACACTGTAGATATGTGGTTACTGAGAGGACGGACACACGGTAGATATGTGGTTACTGAGAGGACGGACACACACGGTAGATATGTGGTTACTGAGAGGACGGACACACGGTAGATATGTGGTTACTGAGAGGACGGACACACGGTAGATATGTGGTTACTAAGAGGACGGACACACAGAGGACGGACACACTGTAGATATGTGGTTACTGAGAGGACGGACACACACGGTAGATATGTGGTTACTGAGAGGACGGACACACGGTAGATATGTGGTTACTGAGAGGACGGACACACACGGTAGATATGTGGTTACTAAGAGGACATAGATATGTGGTTACTAAGAGGACAGACACACGGTAGATATGTGGTTACTGAGAGGAGGACGGACACACACGGTAGATATGTGGTTACTGAGAGGACGGACACACACGGTAGATATGTGGTTACTGAGAGGACGGACACACGGTAGATATGTGGTTACTGAGAGGACGGACACACGGTAGATATGTGGTTACTGAGAGGACGGACACACGGTAGATATGTGGTTACTGAGAGGACGGACACACAGTAGATATGTGGTTACTTAGAGGACGGACACACTGTAGATATGTGGTTACTGAGAGGACGGACACACTGTAAATATGTGGTTACTAAGAGGACGGACTGAGACACACACACGGTAGATATGTGGTTACTGAGAGGACGGACACACGGTAGATATGTGGTTACTGAGAGGACGAGACACACACGGTAGATATGTGGTTACTGAGAGGACACACACACGGTAGATATGTGGTTACTGAGAGGACGGACACACGGTAGATATGTGGTTACTGAGAGGACGGACACACACGGTAGATATGTGGTTACTGAGAGGACGGACACACGGTAGATATGTGGTTACTGAGAGGACGGACACACGGTAGATATGTGGTTACTGAGAGGACAGACACACGGTAGATATGTGGTTACTGAGAGGACGGACACACGGTAGATATGTGGTTACTGAGAGGACGGACACACACGGTAGATATGTGGTTACTAAGAGGACAGACACACGGTAGATATGTGGTTACTAAGAGGACAGACACACGGTAGATATGTGGTTACTAAGAGGACAGACACACGGTAGATATGTGGTTACTGAGAGGACGGACACACACTGTAGATATGTGGTTACTGAGAGGACGGACACACGGTAGATATGTGGTTACTGAGAGGACGAACACACGGTAGATATGTGGTTACTGAGAGGACGGACACACACGGTAGATATGTGGTTACTGAGAGGACGGACACACACGGTAGATATGTGGTTACTGAGAGGACGGACACACGGTAGATATGTGGTTACTAAGAGGACGAACACACGGTAGATATGTGGTTACTGAGAGGACGGACACACACGGTAGATATGTGGTTACTGAGAGGACGGACACACACGTAGATATGTGGTTACTGAGAGGACAGACACACGGTAGATATGTGGTTACTGAGAGGACGGACACACGGTAGATATGTGGTTACTGAGAGGACGGACACACGGTAGATATGTGGTTACTGAGAGGACGGACACACGGTAGATATGTGGTTACTGAGAGGACGGACACACGGTAGATATGTGGTTACTAAGAGGACGGACACACGGTAGATATGTGGTTACTGAGAGGACACACACACGGTAGATATGTGGTTACTAAGAGGACGATAGATATGTGGTTACTGAGAGGACAGACACACGGTAGATATGTGGTTACTGAGACGGACACACACGGTAGATATGTGGTTACTGAGGGACGAACATGTGGTTACTGACGGTAGATATGTGGTTACTGAGAGGTGGTTACTGAGAGGACACACACGGTAGATATGTGGTTACTAAGAGGACGGACACACGGTAGATATGTGGTTACTGAGAGGACGGACACATGTGGTTACTGAGAGGACGGACACACACGGTAGATATGTGGTTACTGAGAGGACGAACACACGGTAGATATGTGGTTACTGAGAGGACGGACACACACGGTAGATATGTGGTTACTGAGAGGACGGACACACGGTAGATATGTGGTTACTAAGAGGACGAGGTAGATATGTGGTTACTGAGAGACACACACGGTAGATATGTGGTTACTGAGAGGACGGACACACGGTAGATATGTGGTTACTGAGAGGACGGACACACACGGTAGATATGTGGTTACTGAGAGGACGGACACACGGTAGATATGTGGTTACTGAGAGGACGGACACACACGGTAGATATGTGGTTACTGAGAGGACGGATGATATGTGGTTACTGAGAGGACGGACACACGGTAGATATGTGGTTACTTAGAGGACGGACACACACGGTAGATATGTGGTTACTGAGAGGACGAACACACGGTAGATATGTGGTTACTGAGAGGACGGACACACTGTAGATATGTGGTTACTGAGAGGACGGACACACACGGTAGATATGTGGTTACTAAGAGGACGAACACACGGTAGATATGTGGTTATTGAGAGGACAGACACACGGTAGATATGTGGTTACTAAGAGGACGGACACACGGTAGATATGTGGTTACTAAGAGGACGGACACACACGGTAGATATGTGTTTACTAAGAGGACGGACACACGGTAGATATGTGGTTACTAAGAGGACGGACACACACGGTAGATATGTGTTTACTAAGAGGACGAACACACGGTAGATATGTGGTTACTAAGAGGACAGACACACGGTAGATATGTGGTTACTAAGAGGACAGACACACGGTAGATATGTGGTTACTAAGAGGACAGACACACGGTAGATATGTGGTTACTGAGAGGACAAACACACGGTAGATATGTGGTTACTAAGAGGACGAACACACACGGTAGATATGTGGTTACTAAGAGGACGGACACACACGGTAGATATGTGGTTACTAAGAGGACGGACACACACGGTAGATATGTGGTTACTGAGAGGACGGACACACGGTAGATATGTGGTTACTAAGAGGACGGACACACGGTAGATATGTGGTTACTGAGAGGACGGACACACACGGTAGATATGTGGTTACTGAGAGGACGGACACACGGTAGAGAGGACGGACACACGGTAGATATGTGGTTACTGAGAGGACGGACACACGGTAGATATGTGGTTACTGAGAGGACGGACACACACGGTAGATATGTGGTTACTGAGAGGACGGACACACGGTAGATATGTGGTTACTGAGAGGACGGACACACTGTACACACGGTAGATATGTGGTTACTGAGGACGGACACACGGTAGATATGGGTTACTGAGAGGACAGACACACTGTAGATATGTGGTTACTACGGTAGATATGTGGTTACTTAGAGGACGGACACACACGGTAGATATGTGGTTACTGAGAGGACGGACACACACGGTAGATATGTGGTTACTGAGAGGACGGACACACGGTAGATATGTGGTTACTGAGAGGACGGACACACGGTAGATATGTGGTTACTGAGAGGACGGACACACACGGTAGATATGTGGTTACTGAGAGGACGGACACACGGTAGATATGTGGTTACTGAGAGGACGGACACACACGGTAGATATGTGGTTACTGAGAGGACGGACACACGGTAGATATGTGGTTACTGAGAGGACAGACACACGGTAGATATGTGGTTACTAAGAGGACACACACACGGTAGATATGTGGTTACTAGAGAGATATGTGGTTACTGAGAGGACGGACACACGGTAGATATGTGGTTACTGAGAGGACGGACACACACGGTAGATATGTGGTTACTGAGAGGACGAGGTAGATATGTGGTTACTGAGACACACGGTAGATATGTGGTTACTGAGAGGACGAACACACGGTAGATATGTGGTTACTGAGAGGACGGACACACACGGTAGATATGTGGTTACTGAGAGGACGACACACGGTAGATATGTGGTTACTGAGAGGACACACACGGTAGATATGTGGTTACTGAGAGGACGGACACACGGTAGATATGTGGTTACTGAGAGGAGGACAGACACACGGTAGATATGTGGTTACTGAGAGGACGGACACACGGTAGATATGTGGTTACTGAGAGGACGGACACACACGGTAGATATGTGGTTACTAAGAGGACGAACACACGGTAGATATGTGGTTACTAAGAGGACGGACACACGGTAGATATGTGGTTACTGAGAGGACGGACACACACGGTAGATATGTGGTTACTAAGAGGACGGACACACGGTAGATATGTGGTTACTGAGAGGACGGACACACGGTAGATATGTGGTTACTGAGAGGACGGACACACACGGTAGATATGTGGTTACTGAGAGGACGGACACATATGTGGTTACTGAGAGGACGGACACACACGGTAGATATGTGGTTACTAAGAGGAGGACGGACACACGGTAGATATGTGGTTACTAAGAGGACGGACACACGGTAGATATGTGGTTACTGAGAGGACACACACGGTAGATATGTGGTTACTGAGAGGACGGACACACGGTAGATATGTGGTTACTGAGAGGACAGACACACGGTAGATATGTGGTTACTGAGAGGACGGACACACACGTAGATATGTGGTTACTAGAGGCGGACACACGGTAGATATGTGGTTACTGAGAGGACGAGACACACGGTAGATATGTGGTTACTGAGAGGACGACACACACGGTAGATATGTGGTTACTGAGAGGACGGACACACACGGTAGATATGTGGTTACTGAGAGGACAGACACACGGTAGATATGTGGTTACTACACACACGGTAGATATGTGGTTACTGAGAGGACGGACACACACGGTAGATATGTGGTTACTAAGAGGACGACACACGGTAGATATGTGGTTACTGAGAGGACAGACACACGGTAGATATGTGGTTACTGAGAGGACAGACACACGGTAGATATGTGGTTACTAAGATATATGTGGTTACTGAGAGGACGGACACACGGTAGATATGTGGTTACTTAGAGGACGGACACACACGGTAGATATGTGGTTACTGAGAGGACGGACACACGGTAGATATGTGGTTACTGAGAGGACGGACACACACGGTAGATATGTGGTTACTGAGAGGACGGACACACGGTAGATATGTGGTTACTGAGAGGACGGACACACTGTAGATATGTGGTTACTGAGAGGACGGACACACACGGTAGATATGTGGTTACTGAGAGGACGGACACACGGTAGATATGTGGTTACTGAGAGGACAGACACACGGTAGATATGTGTTTACTAAGAGGACGGACACACTGTAGATATGTGGTTACTGAGAGGACGGACACACTGTAGATATGTGGTTACTGAGAGGACGGACACACTTACTGAGAGGACGGACACACGGTAGATATGTGGTTACTGAGAGGACGGACGAGACACACGGTAGATATGTGGTTACTGAGAGGACGGACACACACGGTAGATATGTGGTTACTGAGAGGACGGACACACGGTAGATATGTGGTTACTGAGAGGACGGACACACACGGTAGATATGTGGTTACTGAGAGGACGGACACACGGTAGATATGTGGTTACTGAGAGGACGGACACACGGTAGATATGTGGTTACTGAGAGACGGACACACTGTAGATATGTGGTTACTGAGACACACACACGGTAGATATGTGGTTACTAGAGGACGGACACACGGTAGATATGTGGTTACTGAGAGGACGGACACACACGTAGATATGTGGTTACTAAGAGGACGACACACTGTAGATATGTGGTTACTGAGAGGACGGACACACGGTAGATATGTGGTTACTGACACACACGGTAGATATGTGGTTACTGAGAGGACGGACACACGGTAGATATGTGGTTACTGAGAGGACGGACACACGGTAGATATGTGGTTACTAAGAGGACGGACACACGGTAGATATGTGTTTACTGAGAGGACGGACACACTGTAGATATGTGGTTACTGAGAGGACGGACACACACGGTAGATATGTGGTTACTGAGAGGACGGACACACGGTAGATATGTGGTTACTGAGAGGACGGACACACACGGTAGATATGTGGTTACTAAGAGGACAGACACACGGTAGATATGTGGTTACTAAGAGGACAGACACACGGTAGATATGTGGTTACTGAGAGGACAAACACACGGTAGATATGTGGTTACTAAGAGGACGAACACACGGTAGATATGTGGTTACTGAGAGGACGGACACACACGGTAGATATGTGGTTACTGAGAGGACGGACACACGGTAGATATGTGGTTACTGACGGTAGATATGTGGTTACTGAGAGGACGGACACACGGTAGATATGTGGTTACTGAGAGGACGGACACACGGTAGATATGTGGTTACTTAGAGGACGGACACACTGTAGATATGTGGTTACTGAGAGGACGGACACACTGTAAATATGTGGTTACTAAGAGGACGAACACACGGTAGATATGTGGTTACTGAGAGGACGGACACACACGGTAGATATGTGGTTACTGAGAGGACGGACACACGGTAGATATGTGGTTACTGAGAGGACAGACACACGGTAGATATGTGGTTACTAAGAGGACGAACACACGGTAGATATGTGGTTACTGAGAGGACGGACACACACGGTAGATATGTGGTTACTAAGAGGATGGTAGATATGTGGTTACTGAGAGGACGGACACACACGGTAGATATGTGGTTACTAAGAGGACGGACACACTGTAGATATGTGGTTACTGAGAGGACGGACACACGGTAGATATGTGGTTACTGAGAGGACGGACACACGGTAGATATGTGGTTACTGAGAGGACGGACACACGGTAGATATGTGGTTACTGAGAGGACGGACACACACGGTAGATATGTGGTTACTAAGAGGACAGACACACGGTAGATATGTGGTTACTAAGAGGACAGACACACGGTAGATATGTGGTTACTGAGAGGACAGACACACGGTAGATATGTGGTTACTGAGAGGACGGACACACTGTAAATATGTGGTTACTAAGAGGACGAACACACGGTAGATATGTGGTTACTGAGAGGACGAACACACGGTAGATATGTGGTTACTGAGAGGACGGACACACGGTAGATATGTGGTTACTGAGAGGACGGACACACGGTAGATATGTGGTTACTGAGAGGACGGACACACGGTAGATATGTGGTTACTGAGAGGACGACACACGGTAGATATGTGGTTACTGAGAGGACGGACACACACGGTAGATATGTGGTTACTGAGAGGACGGACACACGGTAGATATGTGGTTACTGAGAGGACGGACACACGGTAGATATGTGGTTACTGAGAGGACGGACACACGGTAGATATGTGGTTACTGAGAGGACGGACACACGGTAGATATGTGGTTACTGAGAGGACGGACACACACGGTAGATATGTGGTTACTAAGAGGACAGACACACGGTAGATATGTGGTTACTAAGAGGACAGACACACGGTAGATATGTGGTTACTGAGAGGACAGACACACGGTAGATATGTGGTTACTGAGAGGACACACACGGTAGATATGTGGTTACTAAGAGGACTGAGACACACACGGTAGATATGTGGTTACTGAGAGGACGGACACACGGTAGATATGTGGTTACTGAGAGGACGGACATACACGGTAGATATGTGGTTACTGAGAGGACGAACACACACGGTAGATATGTGGTTACTGAGAGGACGAACACACGGTAGATATGTGGTTACTGAGAGGACGGACACACACGGTAGATATGTGGTTACTAAGAGGACGAACACACTGAGAGATATGTGGTTACTGAGAGGACAGACACACGGTAGATATGTGGTTACTGAGAGGACGACACACTGTAGATATGTGGTTACTAAGAGGACGAACACACGGTAGATATGTGGTTACTGAGAGGACGAACACACGGTAGATATGTGGTTACTGAGAGGACGACACACGGTAGATATGTGGTTACTGAGAGGACGGACACACACGGTAGATATGTGGTTACTGAGAGGACGGACACACACGGTAGATATGTGGTTACTGAGAGGACGGACACACGGTAGATATGTGGTTACTGAGAGGACGGACACACGGTAGATATGTGGTTACTGAGAGGACGGACACACGGTAGATATGTGGTTACTGAGAGGACGGACACACGGTAGATATGTGGTTACTGAGAGGACGGACACACACGGTAGATATGTGGTTACTGAGAGGACAGACACACGGTAGATATGTGGTTACTAAGAGGACGGACACACGGTAGATATGTGGTTACTAAGAGGACGGACACACACGGTAGATATGTGTTTACTAAGAGGACGGACACACGGTAGATATGTGGTTACTAAGAGGACGGACACACACGGTAGATATGTGTTTACTAAGAGGACGAACACACGGTAGATATGTGGTTACTAAGAGGACAGACACACGGTAGATATGTGGTTACTAAGAGGACAGACACACGGTAGATATGTGGTTACTGAGAGGACAAACACACGGTAGATATGTGGTTACTAAGAGGACGAACACACGGTAGATATGTGGTTACTAAGAGGACGGACACACACGGTAGATATGTGGTTACTGAGAGGACGGACACACGGTAGATATGTGGTTACTGAGAGGACGGACACACACGGTAGATATGTGGTTACTGAGAGGACGGACACACGGTAGATATGTGGTTACTAAGAGGACGGACACACACGGTAGATATGTGGTTACTGAGAGGACGGACACACGGTAGATATGTGGTTACTGAGAGGACGGACACACAGATATGTGGTTACTGAGAGGACGACACACACGGTAGATATGTGGTTACGAGAGGACGAACACACGGTAGATATGTGGTTACTGAGAGGACGGACACACTGTAGATATGTGGTTACTGAGAGGACGGACACACACGGTAGATATGTGGTTACTAAGAGGACGAGGTAGATATGTGGTTACTGAGAGGACAGACACACGGTAGATATGTGGTTACTAAGAGGACGGACACACGGTAGATATGTGGTTACTAAGAGGACGGACACACACGGTAGATATGTGTTTACTAAGAGGACGGACACACGGTAGATATGTGGTTACTAAGAGGACGGACACACGGTAGATATGTGTTTACTAAGAGGACGAACACACGGTAGATATGTGGTTACTAAGAGAGGGTAGATATGTGGTTACTAAGAGGACAGACACACGGTAGATATGTGGTTACTGAGAGGACAGACACACGGTAGATATGTGGTTACTGAGAGGACAAACACACGGTAGATATGTGGTTACTAAGAGGACGAACACACACGGTAGATATGTGGTTACTAAGAGGACGGACACACACGGTAGATATGTGGTTACTGAGAGGACGGACACACTGTAGATATGTGGTTACTGAGAGGACACACACGGTAGACATGTGGTTACTGAGAGGACGGTAGATATGTGGTTACTGAGAGGACGGACACACTGTAGATATGTGGTTACTGAGAGGACGGACACACTGGTAGATATGTGGTTACTGAGAGGACGGACACACGGTAGATATGTGGTTACTGAGAGGACGGACACACACGGTAGATATGTGGTTACTGAGAGGACGGACACACGGTAGATATGACTGAGAGGACAGATATGTGGTTACTAAGAGGACGGACACACACGGTAGATATGTGGTTACTGAGAGGACGGACACACTGTAGATATGTGGTTACTGAGAGGACGGACACACACGGTAGATATGTGGTTACTTAGAGGACGGACACACACGGTAGATATGTGGTTACTGAGAGGACGGACACACTGTACTAAGAGAACGGACACACTGTAGATATGTGGTTACTGAGAGGACGGACACACTGTAGATATGTGGTTACTGAGAGGACGGACACACACGGTAGATATGTGGTTACTGAGAGGACGGACACACTGTAGATATGTGGTTACTGAGAGGACGGACACACGGTAGATATGTGGTTACTGAGAGGACGGACACACACGGTAGATATGTGGTTACTGAGAGGACGGACACACGGTAGATATGTGGTTACTGAGAGGACGGACACACACGGTAGATATGTGGTTACTGAGAGGACGGACACACGGTAGATATGTGGTTACTGAGAGGACGGACACACAGATATGTGGTTACTGAGAGGACGGACACACTGTAGATATGTGGTTACTGAGAGGACGGACACACACGGTAGATATGTGGTTACTGAGAGGACGGACACACGGTAGATATGTGGTTACTGAGAGGACGGACACACACGGTAGATATGTGGTTACTAAGAGGACGGACACACTGTAGATATGTGGTTACTGAGAGGACGGACACACGGACACACACACGGTAGATATGTGGTTACTGAGAGGACGGACACACGGTAGATATGTGGTTACTGAGAGGACGGACACACGGTAGATATGTGGTTACTAAGAGGACGGACACACGGTAGATATGTGGTTACTGAGAGGACGGACACACGTAGATATGTGGTTACTGAGAGGACGGACACACACGGTAGATATGTGGTTACTGAGAGGACGGACACACACGGTAGATATGTGGTTACTGACGGACACACGGTAGATATGTGGTTACTGAGAGGACAGACACACGGTAGATATGTGGTTACTAAGAGGACAGACACACGGTAGATATGTGGTTACTAAGAGGACAGACACACGGTAGATATGTGGTTACTGAGAGGACAAACACACGGTAGATATGTGGTTACTAAGAGGACGAACACACGGTAGATATGTGGTTACTGAGAGGACGGACACACACGGTAGATATGTGGTTACTGAGAGGACGGACACACGGTAGATATGTGGTTACTGAGAGGACGGACACACGGTAGATATGTGGTTACTGAGAGGACGGACACACGGTAGATATGTGGTTACTGAGAGGACGGACACACGGTAGATATGTGGTTACTTAGAGGACGGACACACTGTAGATATGTGGTTACTGAGAGGACGGACACACTGTAAATATGTGGTTACTAAGAGGACGAACACACGGTAGATATGTGGTTACTGAGAGGACGGACACACACGGTAGATATGTGGTTACTGAGAGGACGGACACACGGTAGATATGTGGTTACTGAGAGGACAGACACACACGGTAGATATGTGGTTACTAAGAGGACGAACACACGGTAGATATGTGGTTACTGAGAGGACGGACACACACGGTAGATATGTGGTTACTGAGAGGACGGACACACGGTAGATATGTGGTTACTGAGAGGACGGACACACACGGTAGATATGTGGTTACTGAGGACGGACACACTGTAGATATGTGGTTACTGAGAGGACACACACGGTAGATATGTGGTTACTGAGAGGACGGACACACGGTAGATATGTGGTTACTGAGAGGACGGACACACGGTAGATATGTGGTTACTGAGAGGACGGACACACACGGTAGATATGTGGTTACTAAGAGGACAGACACACGGTAGATATGTGGTTACTAAGAGGACAGACACACGGTAGATATGTGGTTACTGAGAGGACAGACACACGGTAGATATGTGGTTACTGAGAGGACGGACACACTGTAAATATGTGGTTACTAAGAGGACGAACACACGGTAGATATGTGGTTACTGAGAGGACGAACACACGGTAGATATGTGGTTACTGAGAGGACGGACACACAAGGTAGATATGTGGTTACTGAGAGGACGGACATACACGGTAGATATGTGGTTACTGAGAGGACGAACACACACGGTAGATATGTGGTTACTGAGAGGACGAACACACGGTAGATATGTGGTTACTGAGAGGACGGACACACACGGTAGATATGTGGTTACTGAGAGGACGAACACACGGTAGATATGTGGTTACTGAGAGGACGGACACACGGTAGATATGTGGTTACTGAGAGGACGGACACACGGTAGATATGTGGTTACTGAGAGGACGGACACACGGTAGATATGTGGTTACTGAGAGGACGGACACACACGGTAGACATGTGGTTACTAAGAGGACAGACACACGGTAGATATGTGGTTACTAAGAGGACAGACACACGGTAGATATGTGGTTACTGAGAGGACAGACACACGGTAGATATGTGGTTACTGAGAGGACGGACACACTGTAGATATGTGGTTACTTAGAGGACGGACACACACGGTAGATATGTGGTTACTGAGAGGACGAACACACGGTAGATATGTGGTTACTGAGAGGACGGACACACAAGGTAGATATGTGGTTACTGAGAGGACGGACATACACGGTAGATATGTGGTTACTGAGAGGACGGACACACGGTAGATATGTGGTTACTGAGAGGACAGACACACGGTAGATATGTGGTTACTGAGAGGACGGACACACTGTAAATATGTGGTTACTAAGAGGACGAACACACGGTAGATATGTGGTTACTGAGAGGACGGAGACACAGTAGATATGTGGTTACTTAGAGGACGGACACACGGTAGATATGTGGTTACTGAGAGGACGGACACACACGGTAGATATGTGGTTACTGAGAGGACGAACACACGGTAGATATGTGGTTACTGAGAGGAGGACTAGAGGACACACGGTAGATATGTGGTTACTAAGAGGACGAACACACGGTAGATATGTGGTTACTGAGAGGACGGACACACACGGTAGATATGTGGTTACTAAGAGGACGAACACACGGTAGATATGTGGTTACTGAGAGGACAGACACACGGTAGATATGTGGTTACTGAGAGGACAGACACACGGTAGATATGTGGTTACTAAGAGGACGGACACACGGTAGATATGTGGTTACTGAGAGGACAGACACACGGTAGATATGTGGTTACTAAGAGGACGAACACACGGTAGATATGTGGTTACTAAGAGAGGTAGATATGTGGTTACTAAGAGGGACACACACGGTAGATATGTGGTTACTAAGAGGACAAACACACGGTAGATATGTGGTTACTGAGAGGACAGACACACGGTAGATATGTGGTTACTAAGAGGACGAACACACGGTAGATATGTGGTTACTAAGAGGACGAACACACGGTAGATATGTGGTTACTGAGAGGACGGACACACTGTAGATATGTGGTTACTGAGAGGACGGACACACACGGTAGATATGTGGTTACTGAGAGGACGGACACACGGTAGATATGTGTTTACTAAGAGGACGGACACACACGGTAGATATGTGGTTACTGAGAGGACAAACACACGGTAGATATGTGGTTACTAAGAGGACGGACACACACGGTAGATATGTGGTTACTGAGAGGAGGACACACGGAGACACACGGTAGATATGTGGTTACTGAGAGGACGGAGGTAGATATGTGGTTACTGAGAGGACGGACACACACGGTAGATATGTGGTTACTAAGAGGACACACGGTAGATATGTGGTTACTAAGAGGACAGACACACGGTAGATATGTGGTTACTGAGAGGACAGACACACGGTAGATATGTGGTTACTGAGAGGACGAACACACACGGTAGATATGTGGTTACTGAGAGGACGGACACACGGTAGATATGTGGTTACTGAGAGGACGGACACACACGGTAGATATGTGGTTACTGAGAGGACGGACACACACGGTAGATATGTGGTTACTGAGAGGGACGGACACACACGGTAGATATGTGGTTACTGAGAGGACGGACACACGGTAGATATGTGGTTACTGAGAGGACGGACACACGGTAGATATGTGGTTACTGAGAGGACGGACACACTGTAGATATGTGGTTACTGAGAGGACGGACACACACGGTAGATATGTGGTTACTGAAGAGGACGGACACACGGTAGATATGTGGTTACTGAGAGGACACACACACGGTAGATATGTGGTTACTGAAGAGGACGGACACACGGTAGATATGTGGTTACTGAGAGGACGGACACACACGGTAGATATGTGGTTACTGAGAGGACACACACGGTAGATATGTGGTTACTGAGAGGACGGACTAGATATGTGGTTACTAAGAGGACGGACACACGGTAGATATGTGGTTACTGAGAGGACGGACACACACGGTAGATATGTGGTTACTGAGAGGACAGACACACGGTAGATATGTGGTTACTGAGAGGACAGACACACGGTAGATATGTGGTTACTAAGAGGACGGACACACGGTAGATATGTGGTTACTGAGAGGACAGACACACGGTAGATATGTGGTTACTAAGAGGACGAACACACGGTAGATATGTGGTTACTAAGAGGACGAACACACGGTAGATATGTGGTTACTGAGAGGACGGACACACGGTAGATATGTGGTTACTGAGAGGACGGACACACGGTAGATATGTGGTTACTGAGAGGACGGACACACACGGTAGATATGTGGTTACTAAGAGGACGAACACACGGTAGATATGTGGTTACTGAGAGGACGGACACACACGGTAGATATGTGGTTACTGAGAGGACGGACACACACGGTAGATATGTGGTTACTGAGAGGACAGACACACGGTAGATATGTGGTTACTGAGAGGACGGACACACGGTAGATATGTGGTTACTGAGAGGGCGGACTAGGGACACACGGTAGATATGTGGTTACTGAGAGGACGGACACACGGTAGATATGTGGTTACTGAGAGGACGGACACACACGGTAGATATGTGGTTACTGAGAGGACGGACACACACGGTAGATATGTGGTTACTGAGAGGACGACACACGGTAGATATGTGGTTACTGAGAGGACGGACACACGGTAGATATGTGGTTACTAAGGTAGATATGTGGTTACTGAGAGGACGGACACACGGTAGATATGTGGTTACTGAGAGGACGGACACACACGGTAGATATGTGGTTACTGAGAGGACGGACACACGGTAGATATGTGGTTACTGAGAGGACGGACACACGGTAGATATGTGGTTACTGGAGGACACACGGTAGATATGTGGTTACTGAGAGGACGGACACACACGGTAGATATGTGGTTACTAAGAGGACGGACACACGGTAGATATGTGGTTACTAAGAGGACGGACACACACGGTAGATATGTGGTTACTAAGAGGACGGACACACACGGTAGATATGTGGTTACTGAGAGGACAGACACACGGTAGATATGTGGTTACTGAGAGGACAGACACACGGTAGATATGTGGTTACTAAGAGGACGGACACACGGTAGATATGTGGTTACTGAGAGGACGGACACACACGGTAGATATGTGGTTACTAAGAGGACGAACACACGGTAGATATGTGGTTACTAAGAGGACGAACACACGGTAGATATGTGGTTACTAAGAGGACGGACACACGGTAGATATGTGGTTACTGAGAGGACAGGTAGATATGTGGTTACTGAAGAGGACGGACACACGGTAGATATGTGGTTACTAAGAGGACGGACACACACGGTAGATATGTGGTTACTGAGAGGACGGACACACGGTAGATATGTGGTTACTGAGAGGACGGACACACTGGTAGATATGTGGTTACTGAGAGGACGGACACACGGTAGATATGTGTTACTAAGAGGACGGACACACACGGTAGATATGTGGTTACTGAGAGGACGGACACACGGTAGATATGTGGTTACTGAGAGGACGGACACACACGGTAGATATGTGGTTACTGAGAGGACGGACACACACGGTAGATATGTGGTTACTGAGAGGACGGACACACTGTAGATATGTGGTTACTGAGAGGACGGACACACTGTAGATATGTGGTTACTGAGAGGACGGACACACACGGTAGATATGTGGTTACTGAGAGGACGGACACACTGTAGATATGTGGTTACTAAGAGGACGGACACACGGTAGATATGTGGTTACTAAGAGAGGACGGACACACACACGGTAGATATGTGGTTACTGAGAGGACGGACACACACGGTAGATATGTGGTTACTGAGAGGACGGACACACGGTAGATATGTGGTTACTGAGAGGACGGACACACACGGTAGATATGTGGTTACTGAGAGGACGGACACACGGTAGATATGTGGTTACTGAGAGGACGGACACACACGGTAGATATGTGGTTACTGAGAGGACGGACACACGGTAGATATGTGGTTACTGAGAGGACGGACACACGGTAGATATGTGGTTACTGAGAGGACGGACACACTGTAGATATGTGGTTACTGAGAGGACGGACACACACGGTAGATATGTGGTTACTGAGAGGACGGACACACGGTAGATATGTGGTTACTGAGAGGACGGACACACGGTAGATATGTGGTTACTGAGAGGACGGACACACGGTAGATATGTGGTTACTGAGAGGACGGACACACGGTAGATATGTGGTTACTGAGAGGACGGACACACGGTAGATATGTGGTTACTGAGAGGACAGACACACACGAGTAGATATGTGGTTACTGAGAGGACGGACACACACGGTAGATATGTGGTTACTGAGAGGACGGACACACGGATATGTGGTTACTGAGACACACACACGGTAGATATGTGGTTACTGAGAGGACACACTGTACTGACACACACGGTAGATATGTGGTTACTGAGAGGACGGACACACGGTAGACACTGAGAGGACGGACACACGGTAGATATGTGGTTACTGAGAGGACGGACACACACGGTAGATATGTGGTTACTAAGAGGACACACACGGTAGATATGTGGTTACTAAGAGGACAGACACACGGTAGATATGTG
The DNA here is from genome assembly GCF_034236695.1 of Oncorhynchus nerka. Lineage (NCBI taxonomy): Eukaryota > Metazoa > Chordata > Actinopteri > Salmoniformes > Salmonidae > Oncorhynchus > Oncorhynchus nerka. Next base: position 88,035,699 of record NC_088417.1, read on the forward strand.
GTTACTGAGAGGACAGACACACTGTAGATATGTGGTTACTGAGAGGACGGACACACTGTAGATATGTGGTTACTGAGAGGACGGACACACGGTAGATATGTGGTTACTGAGAGGACGGACACACGGTAGATATGTGGTTACTGAGAGGACGGACACACGGTAGATATGTGGTTACTGAGAGGACGGACACACGGTAGATATGTGGTTACTGAGAGGACGGACACACGGTAGATATGTTTACTGAGAGGACAGGTAGATATGTGGTTACTGACGGTAGATATGTGGTTACTGAGAGGACGGACACACGGTAGATATGTGGTTACTGAGAGGACGGACACACACGGTAGATATGTGGTTACTGAGAGGACGGACACACACGGTAGATATGTGGTTACTGAGAGGACAGACACACGGTAGATATGTGGTTACTGAGAGGACGGACACACTGTAAATATGTGGTTACTAAGAGGACGAACACACGGTAGATATGTGGTTACTGAGAGGACGAACACACGGTAGATATGTGGTTACTGAGAGGACGGACACACAAGGTAGATATGTGGTTACTGAAGAGGACATACACGGTAGATATGTGGTTACTGAGAGGACGGACACACACGGTAGATATGTGGTTACTGAGAGGACGGACACACGGTAGATATGTGGTTACTGAGAGGACGGACACACGGTAGATATGTGGTTACTGAGAGGACGGACACACGGTAGATATGTGGTTACTGAGAGGACGGACACACGGTAGATATGTGGTTACTGAGAGGACGGACACACTGTAGATATGTGGTTACTGAGAGGACGGACACACGGTAGATATGTGGTTACTGAGAGGACAGACACACGGTAGATATGTGGTTACTAAGAGGACGAACACACGGTAGATATGTGGTTACTGAGAGGACGGACACACACGGTAGATATGTGGTTACTAAGAGGACGGACACACTGTAGATATGTAGACTGATAGATGTGTTACTAGGGGAGGTAGATATGTGGTTACTGAGACACACACGGTAGATATGTGGTTACTGAGAGGAGACACACACGGTAGATATGTGGTTACTAAGAGGACGGACACACGGTAGATATGTGGTTACTGAGAGGACGACACACGTAGATATGTGGTTACTGAGAGGACAGACACACGGTAGATATGTGGTTACTGAGAGGACGGACACACTGTAAATATGTGGTTACTAAGAGGACGGACACACGGTAGATATGTGGTTACTGAGAGGACGGACACACAGTAGATATGTGGTTACTTAGAGGACGGACACACACGGTAGATATGTGGTTACTGAGAGGACGGATATGTGGTTACTGAGAGGACAGACACACGGTAGATATGTGGTTACTAAGAGGACGAACACACGGTAGATATGTGGTTACTAAGAGGACGAACACACGGTAGATATGTGGTTACTGAGAGGACGGACACACGGTAGATATGTGGTTACTGAGAGGACGGACACACACGGTAGATATGTGGTTACTAAGAGGACGAACACACGGTAGATATGTGGTTACTGAGAGGACGGACACACACGGTAGATATGTGGTTACTGAGAGGACGGACACACACGGTAGATATGTGGTTACTGAGAGGACAGACACACGGTAGATATGTGGTTACTGAGAGGACGGACACACTGTAAATATGTGGTTACTAAGAGGACGAACACACGGTAGATATGTGGTTACTGAGAGGACGAACACACGGTAGATATGTGGTTACTGAGAGGGACACACAAGGTAGATATGTGGTTACTGACACACACGGTAGATATGTGGTTACTGAGAGGACGGACACACGGTAGATATGTGGTTACTGAGAGGACGGACACACGGTAGATATGTGGTTACTGAGAGGACGGACACACACGGTAGATATGTGGTTACTGAGAGGACGGACACACGGTAGATATGTGGTTACTGAGAGGACGGACACACACGGTAGATATGTGGTTACTAAGAGGACGGACACACGGTAGATATGTGGTTACTGAGAGGACGGACACACACGGTAGATATGTGGTTACTGAGAGGACGGACACACGGTAGATATGTGGTTACTGAGAGGACAGACACACGGTAGATATGTGGTTACTAAGAGGACGGACACACTGTAGAGGACGAACACACGGTAGATATGTGGTTACTGAGAGGACGAACACACGGTAGATATGTGGTTACTGAGAGGACGGACACACAAGGTAGATATGTGGTTACTGAGAGGACGGACACACGGTAGATATGTGGTTACTGAGAGGACGGACACACACGGTAGATATGTGGTTACTGAGAGGACGGACACACACGGTAGATATGTGGTTACTGAGAGGACAGACACACGGTAGATATGTGGTTACTAAGAGGACGAACACACGGTAGATATGTGGTTACTGAGAGGACGGACACACACGGTAGATATGTGGTTACTAAGAGGACGAACACACGGTAGATATGTGGTTACTGAGAGGACAGACACACGGTAGATATGTGGTTACTGAGAGGACGGACACACACGGTAGATATGTGGTTACTGAGAGGACAGACACACGGTAGATATGTGGTTACTAAGAGGACGGACACACGGTAGATATGTGGTTACTAAGAGGACGGACACACGGTAGATATGTGGTTACTAAGAGGACGGACACACACGGTAGATATGTGGTTACTAAGAGGACGAACACACGGTAGATATGTGGTTACTAAGAGGACGAACACACGGTAGATATGTGGTTACTGAGAGGACAGACACACGGTAGATATGTGGTTACTAAGAGGACAGACACACGGTAGATATGTGGTTACTGAGAGGACAAACACACGGTAGATATGTGGTTACTAAGAGGACGAACACACACGGTAGATATGTGGTTACTAAGAGGACGGACACACACGGTAGATATGTGTTTACTAAGAGGACGGACACACACGGTAGATATGTGGTTACTGAGAGGACGGACACACGGTAGATATGTGGTTACTTAGAGGACGGACACACACGGTAGATATGTGGTTACTGAGAGGACGGACACACACGGTAGATATGTGGTTACTGAGAGGACGGACACACGGTAGATATGTGGTTACTGAGAGGACAGACACACGGTAGATATGTGTTTACTAAGAGGACGGACACACTGTAGATATGTGGTTACTGAGAGGACGGACACACTGTAGATATGTGGTTACTGAGAGGACGGACACACACGGTAGATATGTGGTTACTGAGAGGACAGACACACGGTAGATATGTGGTTACTGAGAGGACGGACACACTGTAAATATGTGGTTACTAAGAGGACGAACACACGGTAGATATGTGGTTACTGAGAGGACGAACACACGGTAGATATGTGGTTACTGAGAGGACGGACACACAAGGTAGATATGTGGTTACTGAGAGGACGGACATACACGGTAGATATGTGGTTACTGAGAGGACGGACACACACGGTAGATATGTGGTTACTGAGAGGACGAACACACGGTAGATATGTGGTTACTGAGAGGACGGACACACACGGTAGATATGTGGTTACTAAGAGGACGAACACACGGTAGATATGTGGTTACTGAGAGGACGGACACACACGGTAGATATGTGGTTACTAAGAGGACGAACACACGGTAGATATGTGGTTACTGAGAGGACAGACACACGGTAGATATGTGGTTACTGAGAGGACGGACACACACGGTAGATATGTGGTTACTGAGAGGACAGACACACGGTAGATATGTGGTTACTAAGAGGACGGACACACGGTAGATATGTGGTTACTAAGAGGACGGACACACACGGTAGATATGTGTTTACTAAGAGGACGGACACACGGTAGATATGTGGTTACTAAGAGGACGGACACACACGGTAGATATGTGTTTACTAAGAGGACGAACACACGGTAGATATGTGGTTACTAAGAGGACAGACACACGGTAGATATGTGGTTACTAAGAGGACAGACACACGGTAGATATGTGGTTACTGAGAGGACGGACACACGGTAGATATGTGGTTACTAAGAGGACGGACACACACGGTAGATATGTGGTTACTGAGAGGACGGACACACGGTAGATATGTGGTTACTAAGAGGACGGACACACGGTAGATATGTGGTTACTGAGAGGACGGACACACGGTAGATATGTGGTTACTGACGGACACACGGTAGATATGTGGTTACTGAGAGGACGGACACACGGTAGATATGTGGTTACTGAGAGGACGGACACACGGTAGATATGTGGTTACTGAGAGGACGGACACACGGTAGATATGTGTTTACTAAGAGGACGGACACACTGTAGATATGTGGTTACTGAGAGGACGGACACACTGTAGATATGTGGTTACTGAGAGGACGGACACACACGGTAGATATGTGGTTACTGAGAGGACGGACACACTGTAGATATGTGGTTACTAAGAGGACGGACACACTGTAGATATGTGGTTACTGAGAGGACGGACACACGGTAGATATGTGGTTACTGAGAGGACGGACACACACGGTAGATATGTGGTTACTAAGAGGACAGACACACGGTAGATATGTGGTTACTGAGAGGACGGACACACTGGATATGTGGTTACTAGAGGACGGACACACGGTAGATATGTGGTTACTGAGAGGACGGACACACGGTAGATATGTGGTTACTGAGAGGACGGACACACTGTGGTTACTGAGAGGACGGACACACGGTAGATATGTGGTTACTGAGAGGACGGACACACGGTAGATATGTGGTTACTGAGAGGACGGACACACGGTAGATATGTGGTTACTGAGAGGACGGACACACACGGTAGATATGTGTTACTAAGAGGACGGACACACGGTAGATATGTGGTTACTAAGAGGACGGACACACGGTAGATATGTGGTTACTAAGAGGACGAACACACGGTAGATATGTGGTTACTGAAGGACAGACACACGGTAGATATGTGGTTACTAAGAGGACGGACACACACACACGGTAGATATGTGGTTACTAAGAGGACGACACACACGGTAGATATGTGGTTACTAAGAGGACGGACACACGGTAGATATGTGGTTACTAAGAGGACGGACACACACGGTAGATATGTGGTTACTAAGAGGACGGACACACGGTAGATATGTGGTTACTGAGAGACGGACACACGGTAGATATGTGGTTACTAAGAGGACGGACACACGGTAGATATGTGTTACTGAGAGGACGGACACACGGTAGATATGTGGTTACTGAGAGGACGGACACACTGTAGATATGTGGTTACTAAGAGGACGGACACACTGTAGATATGTGGTTACTGAGAGGACGGACACACGGTAGATATGTGTTTACTGAGAGGACGGACACACTAGATATGTGGTTACTAAGAGGACGGACACACTGTAGATATGTGGTTACTGAGAGGACGGACACACGGTAGATATGTGTTTACTGAGAGGACGGACACACTAGATATGTGGTTACTAAGAGGACGGACACACTGTAGATATGTGGTTACTGAGAGGACGGACACACGGTAGATATGTGGTTACTGAGAGGACGGACACACGGTAGATATGTGGTTACTGAGAGGACGGACACACGGTAGATATGTGGTTACTGAGAGGACAGACACACGGTAGATATGTGGTTACTGAGAGGACAGACACACTGTAGATATGTGGTTACTGAGAGGACAGACACACGGTAGATATGTGGTTACTGAGAGGACGGACACACGGTAGATATGTGGTTACTGAGAGGACAGACAACACGGTAGATATGTGGAGGTTAATAGGACTACTTGATTGGTAATGGTGTGTACAGAAACAGAGGGAAATCACATTCCCATTCCTGAGGAGTTTCTCTCTCTTAATACAATCAGTGAAGCATTCGTTATCACAATTATCCTTTGCAGTATAATAAGGCAGTCGAGAAAGTGGTGTTGATTGAAAATGATTAAAATTGATTCATCTTACCAAAATAAATTATTTGATAACAATGGAGTACCTCATCCATGCAACTTCAAAATTTTGCTGACACTGATTACAGTCTGACGTAAACAGATGCACTTACTCTACCTGCCAGCCATCAAGAGTAGTGAAGTCAATGTAACAGTCATGACCTTAGAATGGACATATTGCCTATCATTGACTTGTGTTTGTTCCTCTAAACAGGACCTAATAACAATAGGGTCTGAAAGCAACATGAACATTTTAGTTGTTCATTGACCAATCATCTTAGCATTTCAGTATTTGATCCACCTACACTGAGTGTACAAAACATTAAGGACCCCTGCTCTTTCAATGACATAGACCGACCAGGTGAATTCAGGTGAAAGCTATGATCCCTTATTGATGTCACCTGTTAAATCCACTTTAATCAGTGTAGATGAAGGGGAGGAGACAGGTTAAAGAGACAATTGAGCCTTGAGACATGGATTGCGTATGTGTGCCATTCAGAGGGTGAATGGGCAAGACAAAATATTTAAGTGCTTTGAACGAGGTATGGAAGTATTTGTATTCATTAAGGATCCTTGGCAGTAGCTACTCTTCCTAGGGTCCAGCAACATTAAGGGAGTTATATACCATTTCAAATATTACATGACGTTATATTTCATAACACTTTACCCAATACATTTAGTGTGTTCCCTCAAGCCACTACTCCTATCACATATATACAATACATCATCCATGTGTACGTGTATGTGTAGAGTGCATGTCTTATCATATGTGTCTGTGTCTCTTCAGTCCCTGCTTTTCCATAAGGTGTATTTTTTAATCTGTTTAAAAAAAAATCTGATTCTACTGCTTGAATAAGTTACCATGTAGCCATGGCTCTATGTAGTACTCTGCGCCTCACTTAGTCATTTAACATATTTACATTTAAGTCATTTAGCAGACGCTCTTATCCAGAGCGACTTACAAGTTGGTGGATTCACCTTATGACATCCAGTGGAACAGTAGTGCATCTAAATCTTTTAAGGGGGTGAGAGGGATTACTTTATCCTATCCTAGGTATTCCTTAAAGAGGTGGGGTTTCAGGTGTCTCCGGAAGGTGGTGATTGACTCCGCTGTCCTGGCGTCGTGAGGGAGTTTGTTCCACCATTGGGGGGCCAGAGCAGCGAACAGTTTTGACTGGGCTGAGCGGGAACTGTACTTCCTCAGTGGTAGGGAGGCGAGCAGGCCAGAGGTGGATGAACGCAGTGCCCTTGTTTGGGTGTAGGGCCTGATCAGAGCCTGGCGGTACTGAGGTGCCGTTCCCCTCACAGCTCCGTAGGCAAGCACCATGGTCTTGTAGCGGATGCGAGCTTCAACTGGAAGCCAGTGGAGAGAGCGGAGGAGCGGGGTGACGTGAGAGAACTTGGGAAGGTTGAACACCAGACACGCTGCGGCGTTCTGGATGAGTTGTAGGGGTTTAATGGCACAGGCAGGGAGCCCAGCCAACAGCGAGTTGCAGTAATCCAGACGGGAGATGACAAGTGCCTGGATTAGGACCTGCGCCGCTTCCTGTGTGAGGCAGGGTCGTACTCTGCGGATGTTGTAGAGCATGAACCTACATGAACGGGCCACCGCCTTGATGTTAGTTGAGAACGACAGGGTGTTGTCCAGGATCACGCCAAGGTTCTTAGCGCTCTGGGAGGAGGACACAATGGAGTTGTCAACCGTGATGGCGAGATCATGGAACGGGCAGTCCTTCCCCGGGAGGAAGAGCAGCTCCGTCTTGCCGAGGTTCAGCTTGAGGTGGTGATCCGTCATCCACACTGATATGTCTGCCAGACATGCAGAGATGCGATTCGCCACCTGGTCATCAGAAGGGGAAAGGAGAAGATTAATTGTGTGTCGTCTGCATAGCAATGATAGGAGAGACCATGTGAGGTTATGACAGAGCCAAGTGACTTGGTGTATAGCGAGAATAGGAGAGGGCCTAGAACAGAGCCCTGGGGACACCAGTGGTGAGAGCACGTGGTGTGGAGACGGATTCTCGCCACGCCACCTGGTAGGAGCGACCTGTCAGGTAGGGACGCAATCCAAGCGTGGGCCGCGCCGGAGATGCCCAACTCGGAGAGGGTGGAGAGGAGGATCTGATGGTTCACAGTATCAAGGCAGCCGATAGGTCTAGAAGGATGAGAGCAGAGGAGAGAGAGTTAGCTTTAGCAGTGCGGAGCGCCTCCGTGATACAGAGAAGAGCAGTCTCAGTTGAATGACTAGTCTTGAAACCTGACTGATTTGGATCAAGAAGGTCATTCTGAGAGAGATAGCGGGAGAGCTGGCCAAGGACGGCACGTTCAAGAGTTTTGGAGAGAAAAGAAAGAAGGGATACTGGTCTGTAGTTGTTGACATCGGAGGGATCGAGTGTAGGTTTTTTTCAGAAGGGGTGCAACTCTCGCTCTCTTGAAGACGGAAGGGACGTAGCCAGAGGTCAGGGATGAGTTGATGAGCGAGGTGAGGTAAGGGAGAAGGTCTCCGGAAATGGTCTGGAGAAGAGAGGAGGGGATAGGGTCAAGCGGGCAGGTTGTTGGGGCGGCGGCCGTCACAAGACGCGAGATTTCATCTGGAGAGAGAGGGGAGAAAGAGGTCAGAGCACAGGGTAGGGCAGTGTGAGCAGAACTAGCGGTGTCGTTTGACTTAGCAAACGAGGATCGGATGTCGTCGACCTTCTTTTCAAAATGGTTGACGAAGTCATCTGCAGAGAGGGAGGAGGGGGAGGGGAGGAGGATTCAGGAGGGAGGAGAAGGTTGCAAAGAGCTTCCTAGGGTTAGAGGCAGATGCTTGGAATTTAGAGTGGTAGAAAGTGGCTTTAGCAGCAGAGAGAGAAGAGGAAAATGTAGAGAGGAGGAGTGAAAGGATGTCAGGTCCGCAGGAGGCGGAGTTTTCCTCCATTTCCGCTCGGCTGCCCGGAGCCCTGTTCTGTGAGCTCGCAATGAGTCGTCGAGCCACGGAGCGGGGGGAGGACCGAGCCGGCCTGGAGGATAGGGGACATAGAGAGTCAAAGGATGCAGAAAGGGAGGAGAGGAGGGTTGAGGAGGCAGAATCAGGAGATAGGTTGGAGAAGGTTTGAGCAGAGGGAAGAGATGATAGGATGGAAGAGGAGAGAGATAGCGGGGAGAGAGAGCGAAGGTTGGGACGGCGCGATACCATCCGAGTAGGGGCAGTGTGGGAAGTGTTGGATGAGAGCGAGAGGGAAAAGGATACAAGGTAGTGGTCGGAGACTTGGAGGGGAGTTGCAATGAGGTTAGTGGAAGAACAGCATCTAGTAAAGATGAGGTCGAGCGTATTTCCTGCCTTGTGAGTAGGGGGAAGGTGAGAGGGTGAGGTCAAAAGAGGAGAGGAGTGGAAAGAAGGAGGCAGAGAGGAATGAGTCAAAGGTAGACGTGGGAGGTTAAAGTCGCCCAGAACTGTGAGAGGTGAGCCGTCCTCAGGAAAGGAGCTTATCAAGGCATCAAGCTCATTGATGAACTCTCCGAGGGAACCTGGAGGGCGATAAATGATAAGGATGTTAAGCTTGAAAGGGCTGGTAACTGTGACAGCATGGAATTCAAAGGAGGCGATAGACAGATGGGTAAGGGGAGAAAGAGAGAATGACCACTTGGGAGAGATGAGGATCCCGGTGCCACCACCCCGCTGACCAGAAGCTCTCGGGTGTGCGAGAACACGTGGGCAGACGAAGAGAGAGCAGTAGGAGTAGCAGTGTTGTCTGTGGTGATCCATGTTTCCGTCAGTGCCAAGAAGTCGAGGGACTGGAGGGAGGCATAGGCTGAGATGAACTCTGCCTTGTTGGCCGCAGATCGGCAGTTCCAGAGGCTACCGGAGACCTGAACTCCACGTGGGTCGTGCGCGCTGGGACCACCAGATTAGGTGGCCGCGCCACGCGGTGTGGAGCGGTTGTATGGTCTGTGCAGAGAGGAGAGAACAGGGATAGACAGACACATAGTTGACAGGCTACACAAGAGGCTACGCTAATGCAAAGGAGATTGAATGACAAGTGGACTACACGTCTCGAGTGTTCAGAAAGTTAAGCTTACGTAGCAAGAATCTTATTGACTAAAATTATTAAAATGATACAGTACTGCTGAAGTAGGCTAGCTGGCAGAGAGGCTGCGTTGTTGACTATGTAGGCTAGCTGGCAGTGTCTGCGTTGTTGACACTACACTAATCAAGTCGTTCCGTTGAGTGTAATAGTTTCTAGTGTGCTACTGTGCTGCTATTCGGGGCTAGCTGGCTAGCTAGCAGTGTTGATTACGTTACGTTGCGTTAAAAGAACGACAATAGCTGGCTAGCTAACCTAGGAAATCGCTCAAGACTACACAATTATCTTTGATACAAAGACGGCTATGTAGCTAGCTATGTAGCTAGCTACGATCAAACAAATCAAGCCGTTGTACTGTAATGAAATGAAATGAAAAATGTGATACTACCTGTGGAGCGGCGAAATGCGACCGGATTGTTGAGTGCGGAAGTTCTGTTCGGTAGACGTTGGCTAGCTGTTGGCTAGCTAGCAGTGTCTCCTACGTTAAGGACAACAAATAGCTGGCTAGCTAACCTCGGTAAATTAAGATAATCACTCTAAAACTACACACTCTAAACTACACAATTATCTTGGATACGAAGACAGCAAAGACAACTATGTAGCTAGCTAACACTACACTAATCAAGTCGTTCAGTTGAGTGTAATAGTTGTGCTGCTAATCGGTAGACGGTGGACTAGCTAACGGTGGACGTTAGCTAGCTGGCTAGCTGCAGGGCAGTGTAGACTGCATTAGGACGACGAAATACGATAATTACGCAATTATCTATGATACAAAGACGGCTATGTAGCTAGCTAAGAAGAAATTGCTAAGATTAGACAAATCAAACCGTTGTACTATAATGAAATGTAATGAAATGTAATACTACCTGCGGACCGAGTGCAGATGCGACCGCTCGCTCCAACCCGGAAGTAAAACAAGTCTACACAACTGAACAGGCAGCGGCATCTACAGAAGGTAGCTAATGATCTAGAGCTAGCCAAGCTTGTCACATGCTGTCTTAAAGTAAAATATGAAGGTGTTGATGCAGCCAGAACCCAGATGACTCAGCCAGAGCAGAGGTGCCTCTCACCAGCACCGTCTGATGAATCATGTGACAGCGTTGCGACTATATCACTGACACAACCACGCCAACCTATGAGAACAAGGCGGAGCCTATGAAGACTCACATCATCTTCTCCCTGCCTACCTGAGGCACTCATCAGCAGCTCCCGTGGTTCCGCACCCTGCTCCAACTCCCGTGGTTCCGCACCCAGCTCCCGTGGTTCCGCACCCAGTTCCAGCTTCTGTGGTTCCGTACCCAGATCCCGTGGTTCCTTACCCAGCCCCAACTCCTGTGGTTCCGCACCCAGCTCCAGTGGTTCTGCACCTGTGGCTCCATAACCCAGATCAGCACATGTGGCTCCATACCCTGGACCAGCATCCGAAGCTCCACATCCTGCGCCAGGTTTTACACCATACCCTTTTCCAGGTGAACCCTAATTACCTGCGGAACAAAACATGCCTTATCCAGTCCCAGCAGCACCAGGCTTCCATCCAGGTTTAGGCATGCCCTATCCCAATCCAGCAGCACTACATCCTGCCCCGGGACAGATGGCACCCTACCCGGAGCCTGCTCCGCTATCTGGCACGGATCAGTTGATTGCCTCATCATACAGCTGATTGCCTCATCAGACAGCATGCTGAAGCCGTCGTTGCCCTACTTTGAGAGCGGTAGAGAGAGGGATTTTGCCCTCCTCAAGATGTTCCTAGATGACCTGATGAGCAGTCACAGACACCCAAATGAGCGGTATAAGTATCAAGTGCTCCTAGCCCACCTGAAACTACAGAGTGCAGTACAGCTCGCTAAGGCCTACATGCACGACCCGAGACTTTACACTGCTGCCTTACAAGCCCTGCAGTACAAGTACGGTCAGCCAACTTGTCCAGTGTGAGCTAGCCACCATCCTAAACTCTCCCTCCTTCTGGTCCGGAGATGCAGAAGCTTTCGACACCTTTGCCCTGTCTATCTACTCACTGGTAGGCATGCTCTGGACCCTTGAGGGGCAGAACGGCTATGAGCTCAGATGTGGATCGCATGTCGACCGGCTCTTGAGCAACATGCCACAGAGCTACCGGGATGAATTCGTTGAGTACTGCTTCAATCACTGCACCCTCAGGTCTGGCACGGACCAGACGTACACCCAGGTCAAACAGAGCTGCAGCCCTCTGTCAATGTGACATGCCTAAGCCATTCAAGACCACCGTGCCTTAACAAGACAGAAGGAGAAATCTGCTTCAATCCTTTTCGACGCAAGGAAGACCCAAACCCAAAGGAGCCTGCTCAATCCAAGGAGAAATCCAACCCAAAGTTATACTGTCCCCACTGTGACAATAAAGAACACTTTCTCTTCTCGTGAAGAGTTCAAGAAGCTGATCACAGGACAGATGGTCAAGTGGATAAAGGATTGGAAAAGGTGCTGGAAGTGCAGACGATCCCACAAAGCTGATGCTTGCACCCTCCGACGACCTTGCAAGACATGTAAAGAGCAGCTCCTAACAATATTTTATGATGCCATACAGGAAAACCACAAAAGCGTGCTCATGATGAGTGTCCCTACGACTAAGGTGTACATGGACAGACCCAACCGATCGGCGAAAGTAATGCTGTAGGTCGTGAAGGTCTTACTTTACAATGGAGACCAAGCCCTGGAGACACACGCCGTGCTCGATGATGGCCCTGAGCGTAGCATCGTCCTGCCACAGGCTGTTCAACAACTTAACCCCAATTCTGAGCCTGAGACCCTCACCTTTAGGACAGTTCGACAAGGCGTTGTGCAACTTCAAGGTGCCTCGGTTTCCTTTGAGGTGTCGCCCCTGCTCAAACCTTTCAAGAAGCATCAGATATGTCAGGCATTCACCGCAGACAACCTAGGCCTTTCCGAACACTCCTGACCAGTAGCAGCTCTCCAAAGGCGATACTACCACCTCCGTAAGCTGCATGCCATCAGTGGACCAAGCTGATTGGTTCAGACATGCCTCACTTCCTGATACCCATACAGCCAGAGTGTACAGGCCTGCCTGGTGGACCCATTACCATCCACACTAAACATGGCTGGTCCCTGCAAGGCCCTACTAGCTTTGTCCACACATCACCCGCTGAACAATAGTGCCTGCTCACCACTACCGTTTCGCCTTCTGCCGAGCTCTTAAAAATGTTGAGCGTCTTTGGCAGATCGATAACCTTTCCTACATGAGTGAGAATCTGGCGACTCGGTCGAAACAAGACCAGCAAGCCATGACGTACACCTCTATGATAGAAGTTGATGGCGTTCAGCCCTACGCTACACCCCTGCTTCGTCGAGTCAACGATGCAACTCTCCATGCTCCAAAGGAAGCTGTACTGCCAAGCCTCCATAGCATGGAGTGAAGACTCGCCAAAGATTCAAAACACGCAGAGGTGTACTGCCAGGATATGAAGAAGCTGCAGATGGCAGGTTAAGTGTCATTGGTGCCACCCGAGGTAGCTGAACAATCTACTGGTCCTGGTTTATACCCAACCATATTGTGCATCACGATGGAAAGGATAGGATTGTGTTTTACTGTTCGTTCCAGCATAAAGGACAGTCGCTCAATGACCTTCTCCTTCCTGGACCAACCTTGGGACCATCCCTGCTCGGTGTCCTTCTCAGATTCCGTCAACATGCCGTAACTGTAAGTGGTGACATCAAAGGCATGTTTCATCAGATTCGCCTCTTACCAGCTGACAAACCGGTGCTATGCCTCATTTGACGGAACATGCGTAGAACTGAAAAACCGAGCATCTACGAGTGGCAGGTCTTGCCATTCGGCATGACATGTCGTCCCTCTTGTGCCATCTACGCTCTGCAGCGACACGTTCAGGACAATGTAGGAGTCAATCAAGAGCTTGTGAAGGAGTCATTCTACGTGGACTACTGCCTATGAAGCATCCCCTCTGCCGAGGAAGCAAGAAATAATGGTCCTCCATGCTGGAGGCTTGAAATACGCCAGTGGGCTAGCAATGTACCAGCTGTCATCAATCACCTACCACCCGAGGCCAGATCGGAAAGCAGCGAACTGTGGGTTTCCCAAAGTACCATGGATCTCAGGAGCCAACCCTGAGGCTACGTTGGAACTGCCTCAGACTCCTTGCGATACAAGCACTGCACTGTGGAGCGCTCCAAACGTACAATGAGGAATATCTACAGCATGCTCGCTCATCAATATGACCCGCTAGGCTACATCACGCCTTTCACAACCCGAGCCAAGGTACTCATCCAGGACCTGTGGAAAGAAGGGTTAGGTTGGGACAACCCCATCAGCCTCAGAGCCTGCTGGACAAATGGCTTGGCTGGGAACAAGAGATTCCTGACCTTGCCCAGATGGAACTCCCCAGAACTTACGTACCACCATATACTGACAATCCAAAATCAACCAGAGACCTCCAAATATTCTGTGATGCATCAGAGAGAGCATATGGCTCTGTTGCCTACATGCGGATGACCAGAAGCAGGTGCATATTTCCTTCGTTCTGGCCAGGTCTCGCGTTGCGCCAAAGAAGCAGCTGACGATGCTACGCTTGAAGCTGAGTGCTCACTGGGGCTCAGGTGGCCAGTGTCCTTCAAGCAGAACTCACCCTGCCCATCGGACAAGTCACCCTCTGTTCCGATTCCACCAGAGTCCGTCATTGGCTCAAGTCAATTTTATAGATACAAGGTCTTCGTAGGAACTTGTGTTGCAAAGATTTAGAACCTTACGGATGTAACCAACTGGTGGTATGTGGACACCGCAAAAAAAACAGAGGATGACATCACTCGGGCAAGACCCTGAAAGAGTTGGCCCAACCACATTGATGGCACCAAGGCCTCGAGTTCCTCCAACACTCAGAAGATCAGTGGCCTTCAATGCCTTCTGCTGACCCAGAGCCTGACGACAGCAAACTAATGACAGCGAACTGAAGAAATTATCCTTCTGCGGACATGGGTCTATCAGTTACAGTCCTCAGCTCCCAGATATCTGCAAGTTTGATACATGGGAAGACCTCATGAAGGCAACAACTAGATCCCTACACGGGGCGGTCAATCCACTCTCCAGTTCACCCAGACATCCTTGATGATGATGCAGACTAACCTTTCATCTAGAAGACTTTCCATCTGGCTAGAATGTCATAGCAGACATTTGGGGCGGCTGTGTAAGAACTCAGTGATGACGTCACAGCTATCACACGCAGGCAGAGTGTTCAGTTCATTGCCAAGTGTAGCTCGCCACCTACTGCTGTGAACATATATCAGTTTTGGACATTATTTCCTTTCTGACCAATTTATTCATCACTGTGCATGAATACCAAAACTGTAAGTAAGCTATATGTTTTACTGACAAAGTTGTTAGTAGTTTAAGAATATTTTTGTCATTATTACAGCATTATGTATCTTGTTTTTTTATGCTAGCTATCTAACATTGTTCCTCATGAAGCTGGTTGAGAGAATGTCCAGAGTGTGCAAAGCTGTCAAGTTGTTGAAGTGGCCACTTCAAAGAATCAAAAATATTTTGATTTAACACTTTTTTTGGTTACTATATAATTCCATGTGTGTTATTTCATAGTTTTGATGTCTTCACTATTATTATACAATGCAGAAAATAGTAAAAATAAAGAAAAACCCTTGAATGAGTAGGTGTGTCCAAACTTTTTGACAGGTACTGTATGTTAATATGGGCCCTTTTTAGCCCTTTTCTGGGTTGCTTGATTGCTTTTAAATCTTTACTGGGAAGCTTATCAGAAGTAACTTGCTCATGGTATTTATATTGGAGCTGATAGTGACTGAGTTGCACACAGTGGACTTCCTGCTAAGGCACACCGCCTCAGTGCTAAAAGTGTAACTCTGGTTCATAGGCACATGATTACTGCATACAATAGCAGTATGATCAACGGAGGTATTCAGGGTCGTTAGGGGGACATACATACAAGTTATTTACATAATGTACATTTGATGCAGCATTATGACAACTCAGTGTCACAATGGTAGGGATTAACCGAGCAGGTCTTGGGTCATTCATAAGTCATTGTCTCACCGCAGCCTTGAAATGTGACTCAGTCATTCCTGTAGAGTATCTTCTGTTTCCAGGTGTCAAAGTTGTCTATAAAAGTGTTTTGAAAAGAGCTACAGTAATCTTTTAGCCAGGTGTGTAATGCCAGTAGCTGAATCTTTCACACCCGCAGCCCAACCACTGTGCCGGAACTTTTTTGGAATCTTTAAGTGCTAGAATCAGTTCTTTAAAATCCATTGAGGGTATAATCAGAGGACAATCTTCTCAAACTAAGGCCATTGGATGTGTTATAAACTTCATAATACAACACATTAAGGTAAAAACCTATTTGAATGGTAATGACATCTTTATGGGCCCACCTTGGGGGGGTCAAATGTCATACATGTATACATTTGGGGGTATATAGAGCCAGAATGAACCGTATTGGGATGTGCCTATTATCGCACGGTACCCTAGTAACCACACCAAATTCACACACAGTAAAAGGAGACCTATTGGGGAAGGTTTTTTTTAGCTATATAGAGTCATCAGATTTAGAATGTATAAACTTTTCACTAATATATTGGTTTCTGGATTGTTGCTTGGCAAGATCTGTGAGTGCAATAATATTGAACATTGTAACACTTTTGTAGAGGATATATAATTCAAGAATACCATCTAGTGTTCAAACTTGGTTGTACAACAACATTGGTGAGAATAGGTTGTCTGTAGCAACAGTCACTCCAGCTAACGTTGAGCTGATGCAAGTTTCTTTTCTTCAGAAACAGACATTCAGAAATAAATGTTCCCAAACATTCTTAATCAATATGACAGTTTATTTGCAAGGAGACCAACCCGCTCCTATTGAAAATCAAGATATATCTTTTTTTAAATCTAACCAAAATGAACATTATATTTCTCTCTAAAATAGTTAGTGTAACCTAGTGATACATAAGGGTCAAGTCTTTTCATAGCATGTTATTAAGCAACTCTCTCAAATCAATGCAATACATGAGGTGCCTCAGTCTGCAAAACATTACACATTCTATAGTCCTCTAGTGTTACAATTATATGTAGAAGTGAAGAGAAGGGAGGCACTTTGAGAACAGAAGGCTCTGTCTATCCCCTCACTCTAAGGAATCTTCTACCTTCCTCGGGTGTGAGTTCTGAGGTGTCCCTTGATCTGGCTGGACTGACTGAATCCTTTTCCACAGACGGGACAGGAGTAGGGTTTCTCCCCTGTGTGGACCCTCAGGTGGGTCTTCAGATGGGCAGACCGGTTGAAGCGTTTACCACACACGTGGCAGCGGTACGGTCTCTCTCCCGTGTGGATGCGTTGGTGCTCTCTGAACCTCCCTGAGTAGCTGAAACTCTTGCCACACACACCACAGTGGAAGGGCTTCTCATTAGTGTGAGAACGCAAGTGGACCTTGAGGTAACTGGTAGAGGTGAATGACTTCCAACAGACTGTGCAGAGGATTTGCCTGTGACTAGTGTCACCATGGTGTGGTACTGTGTGGGATAGCATGTGTGCCTCCAGTTGGGATAGCTCACAGAACACGGCACCACACTGAGTACATGAGTGTGTCTGTGTGTCCTCCTCTGGTCTCCTTTCTGGATCTCTCTGAACACTTTCAGTGTTCTCACTCTGTGTTCTAGAACAGTCTGGATTTACTGCAGAGAGGGGCTGAGACTGAGGGGAGTCACTGGTTGGTTCTGATAGTGATACTCCATAGCCCTCTCCATCAGGTTCTGTTTTGATCTGTCCAGTTGTGTTGGTCAGTAGAGAGTACTTCTCTCTGTTCTCCACAGTTTGGAGAAGATGTGTGGGCTGAGGTGGCTCCTGATCACAGTCACCTTTCACACAGAGAGGAATGATTATGGAGTCTTCTTTGGTATCAGCCTCCGGCCCTTGAATCTTCTCTACCTCCTGACGGGTCCTGAGTTCACCCTGTTCCTCTTTAATCTGTGTGGGCTCTGGGTCCCTCTGCCCCAGACTGGGGCTCCACTCCTGCTCACAGTACTGTTGCTCAGGGGGAGTTTGCTGCTCCGAGACCCAAGAGACAATGGGCTGAGGAGCTGGTGGAAAGAAGACAAATGACATCAATGAAAGTAATGACAGCCGTTGACGCTTGATTGACAAGACCACCATTGAGTTAGTTATGTCATTCCCAGAACAAGCTAGCTATTTCTCTGGTTGAATCCCATATCACCCTTCCCCTCGCCCATCCATTTGCACATTCACGCATTCCTCTGCCATATGCACAAGTGTTCCAAAGTTGAGGGTTTGAAAATTATGGCGGGTGTAGGGGCTAATTAGACACTCCGATAACCAATTTGATCGAACCAGCAACGCTGCTGCTTCAGAGCGAAGTGGAATCCCATAAGGCAATGCATTACTTTTTAGTGTGTACTAGCAAATACCTTGGGTGCGTTTGGGGAAGCATATTTTCACCATCAAAAAGCATGCATTATCACATTTGTAAACTTATGTAAGATATCACATTAGCAATAGTAGGCTGAGTAAATTGGATAGTCATAATGTAGGCTAATAATATACACTATACAGTGCATCTGGAAAGTATTCAGACCCCATTACTTTTTCAAAATCTTGTTACGTTACAACCTTATTTTTATTTTACCTTTATTTTACCTTTATTTAACTAGGCAAGTCAGTTAAAAACAAATTCTTATTTTCAATGACGGCCTAGGAACAGTGGGTTAACTGCCTGTTCAGGGGCAGAACGACAGATGTGTACCTTGTCAGCTCGGGGGTTTGAACTTGCAACCTTCCGGTTACTAGTCCAACACTAACCACTAGGCTACCCTGCCGCCCCCGCCCTATACACAATACCCCATAATGACAAAGCAAAAACAGGTTTAGACATTTTTGAAAAGGTATTACAAATAAAAAAAACTGGAATATCACACTTACATAAGTATTCAGACCCTTTACTCAGTACTTTGTTGAAGCACCATTGACAAAGATTACAACCTTGAGTCTTCAGTATTTAACCAGTGTCTGTAGTGGCGCCTCTAGCACTGAGATGCAGTGCCTTAGACCGCTGCGCCACTCGGGAGCTTCTCTGCAGATCCTCTCAAGCTCTGTCAGATTGGATGGGGAGTGTCGCTGCACAGCTATTTTCAAGTCTCTCAAGAGTTAAAGTCCGGGCTCTGGCTGGGCTACTCATGCACATTCAGAGACTTGTCCTGAAGCCACTCCTGCATTATATTGGCTGTGTGAATAGGGTTGTTGTCCTGTTGGAAGGTGAACCTTCACCCCAGTCTGAGGTCCTGAGCAGGTTTACATCAAGGATCTCCCGGTACTTTGCTCCATTCATCTTTGCCTTGATCCTGACTAGTCTCCCAGTCCCTGCAGCTGAAAAACATCACCACAGCATGATGCTGCCACCACCATGCTTCACCGTAGGGATTGTGCCAGGTTTCCTCCAGACGTGACGCTTGGCATTTCAGGCCAAAGAGTTCCATCTTGGTGTCCTTTTACTGAGGAGTGGCTTCCGTCTGGTCACTACCATAAAGGCCTCATTGGTGGAGTGCTGCAGAGATGGGAGAACCTTCCAGAAGGACAACCATCTCCACATAGGAACGCTAGAGATCTGTCAGAGTGACCATCAGGTTCTTGTTCACCTCCCTGACCAAGGCCTTTCTCCCTCGATTGCTCAGTATGTCTGGTCGGCCAGCTCTAGTAGAGTCTTGGTGGTTCCAAATCTCTTCCATTTAAGAATGATGGAGGCCACTGTGTTCTTGGAGACCGTCAATGCTGCAGACATTTTTTTTGTACCCTTCCCCAGATCTGTGCCTCAAAACAATCCTGTCTCAGAGCTCTACGGACAATTCCTTCGACATCATGGCTTGGTTTTTGCTCTGACGTGCACTGTCAACTGTGGGACCTTATATAGACAGGTGTGTGCCTTTCCAAATCACGTCCAATCAATTGAATCTATCACAGGTGGACTCCAAGTTATAGAAACATCAAGGACGATCAATGGAAACAGGACACACCTGAGCTCAATTTCGAGTCTCATAGCAAAGGGTCTGAATACTTATGTAAATAAGGTATGTTTTTTATGTTTTATAAATTAGCAAAAATGTCTAAAAACCTGTTTTCGCTTTGTCATTATGGAGTATTGTGTGTAGATTGCTGAGGATTTGTTTTTATTAAATCAATTTTAGAATAAGGCTGTAACATAAAATGTAGAAACAGTCAAGGGGTCTGAACACTTTCCGAAGGCACTGTATATATTTCATTGTGACCTGATGCTGCTGACTATCAGGCAGTGAATAGGCTGTTACTGAGTGAGTGACTGAGTGAATGATGGAGAGGGAGAGGGCTGGATGTGTGTGTGTTGGTTGAGAGAGTGCTGCAGCAGAGGCAGCTGAGTCATGGAGAGAGTGCAGCACGCGCGCACATCGTGACAACTTTTTACCAGTTGTAAGTAGGCTATTTAGATTGGTAACTATGAAGATACCCATTTTCTATAAAACATTAACATGCTATAACTGACATAACGGCGACAAAGCATTGGAAAATTATTTAGGCGCAATAGAGCTCTTTAGATAAATTCATATTCTAATGTTGACTTTTCTTATGGATAACCGTATCAAGTGAAGGGTTTTTACTCGGGCTAAGTTTTAGGGTCTGGATGGCTGCACGAGTAGAAATTTGAAATGGGTCCCCCCTATCGTGCATGTGTTATTGGAAAGAGTCCACAATCAAAATTACATGAAATGTGGAGAATGATAGGCTACATTTGCATCTGTTGGCCATCATGTAGGCTATTAATGTATATTCCATTGCAGGCTACTGTGCTTACCATTTGATACAATAAATATATTGAAATGAAGATATCGCTGGAGTCATTGCAAATCAATTCTTGCAACTTGTGTAGCCTTCCTGGAGCTTGCAAACAGATTTAATAAATAGCCTATAACTCAGTTTGCTGTAGCCTTGTGTTATTATGCAATTATTAATCTCCATGTTTAGTTAATTAACTTGGAAGTTGTCAATTGTAATCATGGTCTGAGCTCTATCTCAAATGTATCATTCTCCACATTTAATGTCAGTTTCATTGTGGACTTTTCCCTGAAATGAGATGTTAGCCTATCAGGTGCTATACACTACCTGCATCTAGCTCAGCAAACCATGGCAGTTGAATTGCAATTATAAACCCATATTTTTGTCAGTAGCCTATGCCTATTGTAATAACAAATCAATCTCACAAATAGGCCATTTATAATGGTTTGTAGTCTTAACATCTGGCACATAATAACATCACAATTGCCAGAAAATAACCTAACATTCATTTTTTGTAATTCGTCCAAGTGTTTCTTGCCCAGAGATTGAGATCCTCTCTCCTACTTACATTCAACAGGAGAGTTTGAGTGGTGAATCTATAGTTGTGCGCATGCGCATTCGCAAACAATATTTATTTGGGCCTCCCGAGTGGCGCAGTGATCTAGATATTCTGGGTTCGAGTCCAGGCTTTGTCGCAGCCGGCCGTGACCGGTAGACCCTTCGAGTGGCGCACAATTGGCCAAGCGTCGTCCGGGTGAGGGGAGGATTTGGCCGGCAGGGATGTCCTTGTCCCATCACGCACTAGTGACCCCTGTGGCGGCCCGGGCAAAGTGCACGCTGACACGGTCGCCAGGTGTACTGTGTTTTCTCCAACACATTGGTGCGGCTGGCTTCCGGGTTAAGCGGGAAATGTGTCAAGAAGCAGTGCGGCTTGGTTGGGTTTCGTGGGATGGACGGCTCTCGACCTTCGCCTCTCCCGAGTCCGTACAGGAGTTGCAGCAACGAGACAAGATGGTAACTACTAATTGGATACCACGAAATTGGGGAGAAAAAGGGGTAAAAAAAAAAATGTATTTACAATTACAAACTGGGTAGTTTGAGCACTGAATGCTGATTGGTTGAAAGTCATGGTATATTCTAATTAAGGTTGGTAACCAATTTATAATAGCAAAAACCTCAGGGGTTTGTGGTATATGGCCAATAAACCACAGCTTAGGGCTGTTCCTTGTGGTATATGGACAATATACCACGGCTACGGGCTATGTCCTAAGAACAGCCCTTAGCCGGCATGGTTTATTGGCCATATACCACGGACATTGCTTAATCGACATCAATTGATGGAAAATGATCTGGAGAGTTTAATAAGGGCGATGTATAGTGTCTCTTGTGACATATTATTAAACTTGCAAGAACTATTTTTTGATGGAAAACCTAGTTTGCTTCTTAGCCTACTTCGTTAAAAATGACTATATTCTTCTTAATTCGCTCGATAACGTTATGGAAAATGGGTATATTGGATAAATGTGACAACAACTCTCTGTCTGAGAACATTTTTGGGGGTAGTTTTCGGGACTTTTGAGCAAGGTATAACCTTTTTTCAGAGTATAACCTGGCAACCCTGATTGAAAAACTGATGTGGGGACTCCGCTCGGGCGTCTTTTTACGCCTGCTACATTTAGGTTAGGGTTTCATCCTTCAAATACTGTAGAATACAATTTAAACACGTTTCTAGCTATCTAGATAATTCGTGTAAATGAGAAGTAAAGTAGTTTAGCTAGCTACATACCAGGGAAGACCGGTGTGATCAAGTGTCGTTTCAGGTATTGGTTTTCTCTCTTCGTCCGGACTATTTCTTCCTGATACTCGGAGATCGTGTCTCCGACCACTCCAAGTATCTCCTCCGCAGCTTGCATCAAACGCTCAGTTAGATACACATTCAGATATTGTAATTTAGTCATCATTGGACGATAGGGGGCAAGAAATATTCCCGAAATACACGTAGATAGCTAGATCGCTGTGAAGAAGTCAAGAACAACCAAGTACTTCCGGGTCACGGATTTTTTTTTTTATCTTTCAGAAAATGGGGTTCGTCCTGTATGCTTTTTTCAATTAATAATAAAGGCGAATATGATGGAAAATGTGCACAATTATAGATATGTTATACTAGTTGTCACAAAGAATAATTAAAAGTATTTATGTGCGATATGTGATTTAAAAAATATTTATTTTTTATTTTTACCAATAGGTGTATTGGAAAACCTGGTCTTTGTGGTTGAATCTGTGTTTGAAATTCATTTCTCGACTGAGGGAGGTAGTCATTACAAAATCATGTTAAACACTATTATTGCACACAGCGTGAGTCCATGTGACTTGATAAGCACATTTTTACTCCTGAACGTATTTAGGCTTGCCATGACAAAGGGGTTGAATACTTATTGACTCTAGGAATTTCAGCTTTTTATTTTTAATTCATTTGTGAAAATTCTGAAAAATGTTGTAAATGTATCAATTTGAAATTCGGGCTGTAACACAACAAAATGTGGGGAAAGTAAAGGAAGGTGAATACTTTCTGAAGGCACTGTAAGTCACATTTACAGGGGTGAAGGTGTGATTGCAGGGAACAGTGAAAATCTTAGGCTCCCAGCTCCAACTAAGTGAAATAAAATAATGATTATGGTAATACAAAAACATACATGTAAATATAAATAGCACTATAGACATAATATCAACTGTATCAGTGATGAATACATGTCCATTGGGGTGGAGGCAGCGTAAAGACTGTTGAGGGGGTGGGAGGGAATGACTATAGGGGAGCAGCAGTCAGAGTAAATTACCATTGGGGTGTGGGGACCAAGGGAAATAAAACCGACACAAATATAAATAATAATATACGTATTAACAACTGCAACAGTGATGAATGTCATTGGGGTGGGGGGAAAATGTCCATATGGGGAGTAGCAGGGGAAGGAGGGAGCAGGTAGCTGACTAGTGGTGGCTATTCAGCAGCCTGATGGTCTGGGGGTAAAAACTATTGGCCAGTCTTCCAGTTTTTCCATGATGCTCCTGTACTTCCCACATCTGAGTGATGGAAGTGGGTAGAACAGGGCATGGCTCGGAGAGCTGGGGTCCTTGATGATCTTTTTGGCCTTCCTACGACACCTGGTGTTGTAGGTGTCCTGCAGGGCAGGCAGTGTGCACCCAATGGTGCGTTCGACTGCACATATCATCCTGTGAAGAACCTTGCGGTCAGCGACGGTGGAGTTTCTGTACCAGGCTGTAATGCAGCCCAACAGTATGCTCTCGATGGTGCTCCTGTAGAACACTGAGGGCCCTCTGGGAAAGGAAGATTTTCTTCAGCATTCTGAGGTTGAAGAGTCACTGTCATGCCTTGACCATTACAGCTTCTCTGAGAAGTGTAAGCCTAGGAACTTGAAGTTATTGACGTCTCCACAACAGACCCGTTGATGAGGATGGGGGCATATCCAGCCTGGTTCCTCCTGCAGTCCACAATCAGCTCCTTTGTTTTGCTGATATTGAGGGAAAGGTTGAATGCCTACCGCCTCCATGTAGGTCGTCTCGTCATTGTTGATAATCAGGCCTACTACTGTCGTATTGTCCGCGAACTTGATGATGGAGTTGGAACTGTTGTGAGGCCACGCAGTTGTGGGTATACAGGGAATACAAGATGGGACTGAGGGGGCACCCTTGTGGGGCCCCCATGTTGAAAATCAGTGTCGAGGAGGTAATGTTGCCTACCTTCACCACATGAATAAATGTGATGATAGGGGTGAAACTAAACTATGAAAACACATGTATTATTTGGGGTATTATCTTTTATCAGATCTAATGTGTTATATATATTCTCCAACATTAATTTCACATTTCCACAAACTTCAGTGTTTCCTTTCAAATAGTATCAAGAATATGCATATGCTTGCATCAGGTCCTGAGCTACAGGCAGTTAGATTTGGGTATGTCATTTTAGGCAGAAATTGAAAAAAAAGGGTCTGATCCTGAAGAGGTTTTAAACTGTCAGGCCACTTTTTTTATATACAGTACTAGCCACTCTTTGCCTTGATGACAGCTTTGTACACTCTTGACATTCTCTCAACCAGTTTCACCTGGAATGCTTTTCCAACAGTCTTGAAGGAGTTCCCATATATGCTTAGCACTTGTTGGCTGCTTTTCCTTCACTCTGTGGTCCAACTCATCCCAAACTATCTCAATTGTGTTGAGGTCGGTGATTGTGGAGGCCAGGTCATCTGATGCAGCACTCCATAACTCTTCTTCTTGGTTAAATAGCCCGTACACAGCCTGGAGGTGTGTTGGGTTACTGTCCTGTTGAAAAACAAATGATTGTCCCACTAAGCGCAAACCAGATGGGATGACGTATCGCTGCAGAATGCTGTGGTAGCCACGCTGGTTAAGTGTGCCTTGAATTCTAAATAAATACAGATACACAGATACTGTAGTGTCACCAGCAAAGCACCCCCACACATCCTCCTCCATGCTTCATGGTGGGAACCACACGTGGAGATAATCCGTTCGTTCACCTACTCTGCGTCTCACAAAGACACGGCAGTTGGAACCAAAAATCACAAATTTGGACTCATCAGATCAAAGGACAGATTTCCACCGGTCTAATGTCCATTGCACGTGTTTCTTGGCCAAAGCAATTCTCTTCTTATTGGTGTCCTTTATCAGTGTTTTCTTTACAGCAATTCAACCACGAAGGCCTGATTCACGCAGTCTCCTCTGAACAGTTGATGTTGTAGATGTCTGTTACTTGAACTCTGTGAAGCATTTATTTGGATTGCAATTTCTGAGGCTGGTAACTCTAATGAACTTATCCTCTGCAGCAGAGGTAACTCTGGGTCTTCCTTTCCTGCGGTGGTCCTCATAAGTGCCAGTTTCATCATAGAGCTTGACGGTTTTTACGACTGCACTTGAAGAAACTTTAAAAGTTCTTGAAATTTTCCAGATTGATTGACCTTCATGTCTTAAAGTAATGATGGACTGTCGTTCTTTTTGCTTATTTGAGCTGTTCTTGTCGTAATATTGACTTGGTCTTTTACCAAATAGGGCTATCTTCTGTATACCACCCGACCTTGTCACAACACAACTGATTTGCTCAAACGCATTAAGATACAAATACATTCCACAAATTAACAAGGCACGACTACCATGACAACCTCATGAAGCTGGTTGAGAGAATGCCAAGAGTGTGCAAAGCTGTCATCAAGCAAAGGGTGGATACTTTGAAGAATCTCAAATATAAAATAAATTTTGAATTGTTTTACACTTTTTCAGTTACTACATGACTCCATGTGTTATTTAATATTTTTGATATAGTCAACATTGATCTACAATGTATAAAATAGTAAAAAATGAAAAACCCTGGAATGAGTAGGTGTCCAAACTTTTGACTGGTACTGTATATACACTACCGTTCAAAAGTTTGGGGGTCACTTGGAAATGTCCTTGTTTTCCATGAAATGAGTTGCAAAATGAATAGGAAATATAGTCAAGACATTGACAAGGTTATAGATAATAATTTTTAATTGAAATAGTAATTATTTCCTTCAAACTTGGTTTTTGTCAAATAATCATCCATTTGCAGCAATAACATCTTTGCAGACCTTTCACATTCTAGTTGTCCATTTGTTGAGGTAATCTGAAGAGATTTCACCCCATGCTTCCTGAAGCACAAATTGGATTGGCTTGATGGGCACTTCTTACGTGCTATACAGTCAAACTGCTCCCACAACAGCTCAATAGGGTTGAGATCCGGTGACTGTGCTGGCCTCTCCATTATAGACAGAATACCAGCTGACTGCTTCTTCCCTAAATAGTTAATGCATAGTTTGGTGCTGTGCTTTGGGTCATTGTCCTGTTGTAGGAGGAAATTGGCTGCAATTAAGCGCCATCCATAGGGTATGGCATGCCGTTGCAAAATGGAGTGATTGCTTTCCTTCAAGATCCCTTTTAGCCTGTACAAATCTCCCACTCTACCAGCACCAGACAATCACATTGCCTCCACCATGCTTGACAGATGGCGTCAAGCACTCCTCCAGCATCTTTTCATTTTTTCTGCATCTCATGAATGTTCTTTGTGATCCGAACACCTCAAACTTAGATTCTTCTGTCCATAACACTTTTTTTCCATCTTCCTCTGCCCAGTGTCTGTGTTTTTGCCCATCTTAATCTTTTCTTTTTATTGGCCAGTCTGAGGTATGGCTTTTTCTTTGTAACTCTGGCTAGAAGGACATTTAATGAACTATTTAAGGAAGCTGCCAGTTAAGGACTTGTGAGGTGTCTGTTTCTCAAACTAGACACTAATGTACTTGTCCTCTTGCCCAGGTGTACACCGGGGCCTCCTCCTACTCTTTCTACTTTGGTTAGAGCCAGTTTGCGCTGTTCTGTGAAGGGAGTAGTACACAGCGTTGTGCGAGATCTTCAGTTTCTTGGCAATTTCTTGCATGGAATAGCCTTCATTTCTCAGAACAAGAATAGACTGACGTGTTTCAGAAGAAAGTCCTTTGTTTCTGGGCATTTTGAGCCTGTAATCAAACCCACAAATGCTGATGTTCCAGATACTCAACTAGTCTGAAGGCCAGTTTTATTGCTTCTTTAATAAGCACAACAGTTTTCAGCTGTGCTAACATAATTGCAAAAGGTTTTTCTAATGATCAATTATCCTTTTAAAATGATAAACTTGGATTAGCTAACACAACGTGCCATTGGAACATAGGAGTGATGGTTGCTGATAATGGTCCTCTGTACGCCTATATTCCATTTCAAAATCAGCCGTTTGTTAATGTTGTAAATGACTATTATAGCTGCAATGTCTACACTGTATTTCTGATCAATTATGTTATTTTAAAATGGACAAAAAAATGCTTTTGTTTAAAAAACAAGGATATTTCTAAGTGACCGCAAACCTTTGAATGGTAGTGTATATATAAACTCAACAAAAAAAGAAACATCCCTTTTTCAGGACCCTTTCAAAGATAATTCGTAAAAATCCAAGTAACTTCACAGATCTTCATTGTAAAGGGTTTAAACACCGTTAAACACCATGTTCAATGAACCATAAACAATTCATGAACATGAACCTGTGGAATGTTCGTTAAGACACTAACAGCTTACAGATGGTAGGCAATTAAGGTCACAGTTATGAAAACTTAGGACACTAAAGAAGCCTTTCTACTGACCCTGACTCTGCCTAGGGTACCTGCTCATCTGGATGAGCATGCCTTGGGCATGCTGCAAGGAGGCATGAGGACTGCAGATGTGGCCAGGGCAATAAATTGCAATGTCCGTACTGTGAGACGCCTAAGACAACGCTACAGGGAGACAGGACAGACAGCTGATCATCCTCGCAGTGGCAGACCACGTGTAACAACACCTACACAGGATCGGTACATCCGAACATCACACCTGCGGGACAGATACAGGATGGCAACAACAACTGCCCGAGTTACACCAGGAACGCACAATCCCTCCATCAGTGTTCAGACTGTGCTCAATAGGCTGAGAGAGGCTGGATGGATTGAGGGCTTGTAGGCAGGTCCTCACCAGACACCACCGACGTCTCCTATAGGCACAAACTCACCATCACTGGTCAGACAGGACTGGCAAAAAGGGCTTTCCCTGACGAGTCGCAGTTGTGTCTCACCAGGGGTGATGGTCGGATTCGCGTTTATCGTTGAAGGAATGAGCGTTACACCGAGGTTTGTACTTTGGAGCGGGATCAATTTGGAGGTGGAGGGTCTGTCATGGTCTGGGGCGGTGTGTCACAGCATCATCGGACTGAGCTTGTTGTCATTGCAAGCAATCTCAACGCTGTGCGTTACAGGGAAGACATCCTCCTCCATCATGTGGTACCCTTCCTTCAGGCTCATCCTGAAATGACCCTCAATCCCATTGAGCACGTCTGGGACCTGTTGGATCAGAGGGTGAGGGCTAGGCCATTCCCCTCAGAAATGTCCAGGGACTTGCAGGTGCCATGGTGGAAGAATGGGGTAACATCTCACAGCAATAACTGGCAAATCTGGTGCAGTCCATGAGGAGGCGATGCACTGCAGTACTTAATGCAGCTGGTAGCCACACCAGATACTGACTGTTACTTTAGATTTCGACTCCCAGATATTCCATTTCTGTTAGTCACAAGTCTGTGGAACTTGTTCAGTTGTCTGTTGTTGAATCTTATGTTCATACAAATATTTAGAAGAAAAAGAAACACACACCTATTTAGGCAGGGTGCTGGCTAGCAGAGAAGAAAACTTGAAAATTAAAGAGAGCCGCACACTCTAGGAGCTCAGATGCAAAAATTTAATTACCAAGTTGACAGCCAACCTGTCTTCATCAGGGTATAATCACAAACACTGCGGGATGACTCGTTTATGTAGTGTCAAAAGACACAGGTGTCTGTAATCATGGCCAAGAGTGGCCTAAAATCATTGGTTAATTATCAAATATTAAAATGGAATACAAAGAACAGCATACAAACAACAAATGGATAGCATAATTCATTTGACTACAAAAGCTTACAAACAATTACAATGACAAAGTCACAATAATGGCTTCAGATCAAAGTCTACGTTGAGACCGAAGGGAGCAAGCAAAAACATACAGTACATAGACTAAATAGACAACATAACATTTCTATAAATACATTTCCACAAACAAATGACATCACACTTGCTCGGACCCACATGTTCCCACCGTATCCACACCCAACTTTGTTTCTAACGCTTGTAAGACTCAGACCCATATGACTTCAAATTGTGTTGTTTGTCTGTAGCCAGATTTTTTTCTCCAATATTTAAATAATAAAGCATTTGATTCTTCAATTTTCTTAACATGGGTGTATCATTTGACTTCCAATATTTAAGTAATAGCATCTTCAATATAAGTGCTGAAAAAAATATTGTTCAACCCATTGGGTATCTCACCGCACCTCCCTCTTCCCCGTCTTGAAATATACAGATAGATGAATAAAAGTAAACTTATATTGTAAAATGTTTGACAGCCAGCTTTCTAACTCTGATAGGTCACCCTTTAAGGTCCACAGAATGAGCAGTGATGCTCCTTGGGTTGAAAACTGTTGATTTTGAAAGTAAAAGTGCTCCTGAGTGGAATGGGCCCCCCTTTACTGCAACACAATGTGCAGGCAATTAAATACAGTGCCTTCAGAAAGTAATCACATCCCTTGAATTGTTCCACATTTTGTTGTGTTACAGCCTGAATTTAAAATTGATCAAATTTTATTTTTGGTCACTGGCCTACACACAATATCCCAAAATGTGAAAGTGGAATTATGTTTTTGAACATTTAAAAAATATATAATTACAAATGAAAAGCTGAAATGTTTTGAGTCAAGTATTCAACCCCTTTGTTATGACCAGCTTAAATAAGTTAATGAGTAAAAATGTGCTTAACAAGTCACATAAGTTGTATGGACTTACTCAGTTTGCAATAATAGTGTTTAACATGACTTTTGAATGACTACCTCCTCTCTGTACCACACACATACAGATAATTGTAAGGTCCCTCAGTCAAGCAGTGAATTTCAAACACAGATTCAACCACAAAGACCAGGGAGGCTTTCCAATGCCTTTTAAAGAAGGGCACCTGTTAGATGGGTAACAAAAAAGAGGAGACATTGAATATCCCTTTGAGCATGCTGAAGTTATTAGTTACACTTTGGATGGTGTATCAATACACTACTAGTGGTTAGAGCGTTGGACTAGTAACCGAAAGGTTGCAAGATTGAATCCCCGAGCTGAAAAGGTAAAAATCTGTTGTTCTGCCCCTGAACAAGGCGGTTAACCCATTGTTCCGAGGCCGTCATTGAAAATAAGAATTTGTTCTTTATTTAACTAGGCAAGTCAGTTTGGGTAAAATATATATATATTTTTTTTAAACACCCACCCAGATGCAGGCATCCTTCCTAGCTCAGTTGATGGAGAGGAAGAAAACTGTTCAGGGATTTCACCATGAGGCCAATGGTGACTTTAAAACAGTTACAGAGTTTAATGGCTGTGATATGAGAACTGAGGATGGATCAACAACATTGTAGTTACTCCACAATACTAACCTAATTGACAGAGTGAAAGCAAGAAAGTCTGTACAGGATAAAACATATTCCAAAACATGCATCCTGTTTGCAACAAGGCACTAAAGTAATACTGCAAAAAAAAATGTGTCAAAGCAATTCACTTTTTGTCCTGAATACAAAGTGTTGTAATGAGTAATATGTTGGCAAATCCAATACCACTCTCCATATCTTCTAGCATACATGTTATGGGTATGCTTTTAATTGTTAAGGACTGGGGAGTTTTTCAGAATAAAAAAATAGACGGAATGGAGCTAAGCACAGGCAAAATCCTAGAGGAAAACCTGGTTCAGTCTGCTTTCCACCAGACACTGGGAGATGAATTCAT